>NW_026683543.1:0-38065 GCF_030247195.1 Topomyia yanbarensis | reverse complement strand
AAAAAAAAAAGTTTTCTGCAAGGCCCTAATATACGCTTGGCATTAGTAGCGCTGCTTAGATGTCTCCAATGGCGTTCCGGAATGACTTCAAACCTCTACAAATCTTTTAATTCAATCGTGTTCTTCTAATTTACATTAGTACCATTTGTTGACATCCATAATTATTGCTATACGTTCGATAAGAAACAGCATCTTTTCGATCTTCAGGCACTTAACTGACCTAACCTCAAACGTCATTACGGTTTGTGGCGCGTGCGAGCGAAAAAGCAATAAATCTAAACTCAACTGCTGCCGGAAACGGAAAGTAAGCGAAAGCATCGAAAATCAATTATCAGTAATTTTCCAACCAATATGCCAGTTAATTTAGCCCGTCAATCCGTCCACGACACGCTAATCCTAAGTGACAGTCGCCCCACACCGCATTCGTGTGCTTGACGTATTGTGTAAACAAACAAGATGTTCGTGGTTACTCTCGTTGCCCCTTTTGGAGAAACACGAACGAAATGCAAGGGTTAAGAACCGTGACATCAGTTCCGAAAGATCGACACCTAATTAACCACACCGCATACCGCATAGGCCACGCGAAAGAAAAATTACGACATCTTTTAAGATTTCAAACACCTGCCTAAAGTGACGCACAGATTGATGAGATTGGAAGCGAATACGTAAAAGGGGGAATGGCTTATATCGTGCGGGCCATGCGCGACCGGATTGAATTTCCGCACCCTTCCCTATACATAGTCTTATTCCGGAGGCTATGTGAGACTGCTTGTTAGTAGGAGAGCATAAGGAAACAGTATTTATTACTGAGAGTCTTAACCCTAAATTGCTGGTGTTGCTGCTGCGGTCCGTGAAAGGTGAAGTGAAAGAAAACTATCTTACACAAGAAAGGGGGAATCAGCCGGCGATGCGTTGTTTCTTTTTGAAAGTGTGCAGGAGAATTGTTTATTGTTATTTTCCAATGTTTGATTATGTTGTCATTCGTGTGTTACAACCTTTTAAGAGCCACTTAAGAGGTGGTTCTTAGGGTTTACGAGGTGAAGTTTTTTTTCCTAAAATAGTTTTTTTTATCTTCATTCACTGAAGCCGCCGGCACGCGACAGGAATCTTTGTGTGTTATTGTTCAGGGTGGCAAAGAGAAGTTGTAAACGTAGTATGACAGTTGGTAGTACTTTTTGTGGTAAATCGCAAAGCAAACGTAGAGTGACCACCATAATACAGAGGAGACTCGATTTTATCAGCACCCGATTTTATCAGCCCCCGATTTTATCAGCTTCGTATGAAAATTGATAGTTGGTAGTTTGATGGACTCCAGCAGACGAACCAAGTTGAATTTGAGTAAATCCTTTCTTGAGCATATATTTCTTACCTTAAAGATCCGAAAAATGCAAAAATAATTTTTTTTTAAGTTTTGCGCTATCAGACCTCCTTAAAGGGAACTTAAAGTAAATAAACAGAAAAGGTTGCGGGGCTATATCTAAGGACCAAAGAAGAATATTTTAAGCTTCGGTTTATTAAAAAGACAGAAAAATATATGTCCCGATTTTATCAATGCCCCTGTTTTATCAGTTCAAAATTCGCCAAGGGGATGATAAAAGCAGGTCTTCACTGTATTTACATAAAACAATGAGAGATTCTGCAGGAATCAAACTAAATCTGCCACTTTTATTTTTATTCTAAAAGAAAAAAATGGATGTACCATTTGCGCTTAAGCACACAAACCTAACTTAAAGAAGTTGTATTTGAATGTTTCCTATTCCATTCGTCAGTAACTGACACCAACTTGCTGCCAGTTAGACGGTGTCAGACTTTAGATCCAAACACTTCACACAACATGTGTGAACGCCTAAAACTGACGTTTTCGTACCGAGTGATGTGTCGGTTAGCCAAGCATAGAAGCTCTGGGTCGCTGAACTATAGGGAACTCATATATCCAAGTTTTATTCATGTAAAGGTTGCATACTCACAGGCGTTTGGCTCTTATGCTAAAAACAAGAGTTCGGTTCCCTATATTCGTCAGCGACCCAGAGCTTCTGTGTTTGCCTAATCGAGTCATCACTCGGTACCAGGCGGCTGTTTTAGGTTTTCACACATGTCGTATCAACTGTTTGAATTTAATGTCCAACTGATGCCAATTTCGTGTTAGTTTGGATATATCGTTTAACTGACAGCAAGTTGGTGTCAGTTACTGACGAGTGGAACATGAAACATTCAAATCCAACTTATTGAAACTATCTCTGCTAATTCCCTACACACTACTATTAAAAGTTCTACCTTGCACCAGAATCTCAATCTCAATATCAGTGCTCAATCGATATCTCAACTTCACATTCTCCTTTTATGAATTCTATATCCAGCTCACGTCAGGGATCCGTTACTGCCGCTATATACAAAAAAATAACAAGCAGATCCAACTCTTTATCGGAACGTCTCGCTCGTTGTCTCTGTGAGTACAACTCACTACATAGGGCACCCTCTGCGCCATGTTTATACTTAACAGGCAAAATTAATAACCATAAATCTTACTTTTTAAAAACTCCAACCCCACCGATTCTTTTCTCCCGCGCGCGTTCTTCACAAGAAAGAACAGACTTATCCGGGTGCGTATGCAAAGTACCTTCCGCCTGAGTGCGAGAAGCCGTTAGTGGTCCTCGCCGTGCCGGCGGCGGCATGAGCCGAGTGTTTTCCACGGCGGCGTTGGTAATTCCGGGACGAGATCCCAGATGTGCGATGATATATAAGCCTCCAAAGACACAGTACTCCGTCCACCGCCCGGTTTGTAACAAGACCGTACTCCTACTCCTATTTACTCTCGACGGCTGATGATCTTGCCACGAAAGGACACCGATGCGATGGAGATGCTTTCCATCATTTCGAAGCGACGGTGGTTTCGTCTTTCGTGTGCATTCTAAATTTGATAGGGTTGAATTTGAAAATATTAAAAAATGTACGGGGTGAGTTCTTTTCCTCTTGATGGGTTTACTCCTCTTCCTCCTAGTTTGCTGAAGTCACCCTTGCGTTTTTTTTTTTCATTCGCGTGATGAATTTTTCTAGCCGACACGGTTTTTTGCGTTCTATTTTCGTGGGGTGTAAATTTTTTAATGTAAGATTCGGGGGGTCTCAGGATGAAGCGAAATTATGTTCGATGAGAAATATTAGTCGTGCTTGGGCTGAAGCAACTGAAACATTGACGGGTTTCGAATCGGGTTTGGGTACTTTAATTTTATAATTTGCGGATTAAAAAATTTTAATTCTTGGTCTCGTGTCGAATTGGGTTTTGAGTTCGTGCTGGGAAAAAATCAAACCAGACCATTTCTTGCTGGCGATAACTACACTTTTCTGTGGTTAGCTCGCACTCAAGCTTCGAATCATCCAATGGTCAAATGGATAGGATCTGCGTTCTTGGATAAGTAAATCGAAATTTGACACGTGCCAAAAGTATGGTCTTATTGTTGACATTGACCAAATTCAACTCGTTGAGAATCACTTGCGTTAATGCAAGCACACCTTGCGAACACTTTAAGTATTCTGTCAACGTGCCAAACATGTGATTTGCTGGTTGGAGCACAACCTTTGTCCAACTAACGAATTTGAATCGGGAGAATGAATTAGAGGTCGAAACGTAAATTCCCTAACTTATTTAGGTTTTGTGCTCCTCACGGGCAAAGATGGTATTAAACAAGTTTCTTTTTAATCGAGAAAGTTAGTTTTAATCAAAGTTTTTCTCCATTAAGGAGAAATATAGCATAGTCGGAAGAATGTTTTACATTATATATAATTCGAAAGAACAGCTCATGATAAAAAGAAGGATATAAGTAACTAATTAGGGAGCAAGAAAAGCAAATACTAACCGCAAAGATGGGCAGGTTCTTACACCCCCCCCCCCCCCCTTCACTGTTAAACATTCCGCTTCTTGGCCTTCGGTCTAATGTCCCTACGGTATAATGTGTATTCAACGTACTGTGCATTCGGCTTGATTCAATTACCGGAGGTCTATTAGCAAGCAGTTCAGATAATCACTGTCCAATCAGCGAATCACACCTGTAGTAGCCTCCATACACGCAAGAAACCTCCTAAGCTTCCATCGAATCTGCTGTTTAATTCGGATTCGATAAGAACTCTGTACTATGAGGCCTCAAATAGGCAGTGCTTGAAGAAAAACAAATCCTACTGGTAACAACGGACATGGTCGGTATCGAAGGTATTCCTTTAAGAAAAGTTCAAATTTTAGCGGAGAACTTCGCCGAAAATTACGACATGTGCTCCAACCTCAAACCCCGGAAACTTGCCCAAAAGCAAGTTGTCTGTGGTCTAGAATTCTATGACATCAGGTGGTTTATTGAGCGGAAAGTGTCGGGTGTATGGGTACCATCGTTCGAGTCCAGGAACGGAAAATACCGTTCCAAACCTTGTTGAGGTTCTTCAGAAGCACTTTTGTTCTCTGGGAATGTGTGCCCGGAACGAAGTTTCTCCAAGTATAAGGTGAAACGGGTTCTCATTCTCCCTATAGGGACATGCCATTTACAATTGGCTCAGGAGGAGTATGAGGTGATAAGTCATGTAACCTTACATGTATATAATAATTTTTAATGCATAAGGGAATCTAATTACAACCTAGTTACTTTTAGCCACGTGTTCTAAGTTGTTCTGCAAAACGAAACGCTCGGCTTGTGCTAACATGTTGAATGATATTAACACTGCATTGCGAAAATGATGATACTGAAGGTTAGCCTAAGCTGCATTTTTATCTTTAAAAGGAATTCCACTTCACAAAAACTCGGTTGTATTAAAACAAATTTCAAGTCAATGACCGTGATGTTGGATCGGATTGAAGCTTTTCCGTCACCCATGATGACAAGGTCCGCAATATCCGCAAATGAGGCCCTATTTTGTCTCGACCAGTGCGATTATCACTCGAAATCTTCGCTCACTGGAGCAAGGGGTTATTGAAACAGATAATCCCGTTCTTCAGCAGATCCACGCATGCTAAGTTCGAATCGATAACTACACCATCGATCTCAACTTTGTGAGCGGGCATGTAAACGGGTTAGTTCTTCATGCAAGTCTTATCGCCGATAACGTTATTTGTTTGCTTTAGACAAAATATCACAAATATAAGCTTATCTAGGCGAACTTTCGAGATATCTGGCACAGCTGAATATTTCGGCGTCTTGCGGAATATTACAATACTTCGCAGACTATCTTTGATCTGACAGTAGTTTGGATACGGTCGAACCCAGTTCAATATGTTTGATTTCAAATATAAGCTCAGATCATTGTCGACAAATCTTGTTCGGCATCCATTTTAGGATCATTTGGGTCAATTCAGGAATACACTTAATATACGCTAGAGTGCCAATATTTATGGTTTTCCTGAAATATTAAAATCGGACACACCTCAAAATAATTGGTACCTCGAAAAAGTCCCCATGCAAAATTTGAGCGCAATCGAAAAACAATGTCATGAAGCGTTGAGATCTGGTGTAATGTAAAAAATGTCTTTGTGGTACAAGGAATATTTTTGAATAGAGATCCCAAGTAACAATTGAAGTTTTATAGCACGCTATAAGTGCAATCTTAGTTTTATGAGTGGCTATAAAACTACCACAAAACCTAAATTGTTATTAGGGATGGGACTTGAGTTTGGAAATACAGTTTTTATTTTTTTTTGAATACTAAATGTTTTAGAAATTAATGAAATGTCAAAATCTTATGTCAATTCTAAATTAAAAAATAAGATTTTTATTTGAAGCTTGAAAATTAAAAGTAAAAGTTTTTATGAGAAGATACAAGATCCGTTATTTCATGCAATTCTAAGACATTTGACATAGAAAATAAATTTAAAAGCAGCCTTTTAATTCCCCAGTATCAACTCAAATCCAGAATTTTACAAGTTTCATAAAGGTTATCCTCAAACAAAATTCAGGATGGCAGGAGATCTTGACGCTTCAATACATCCCAAGCCATTTAGCATAAAAAATCGGATTCAATTTTTGAATATTTTAGTGGTCCTTTTGTGTTTTTTTCATGGGTGAAAATTTTTGCACTCTGCCGTCTGAATAGATGTTCCCTCCGCCGCCTTCAAACACCTAGCCAGTGGCGGATCCAGGGGGAGGGTCTTGGGGGTCTGGACCCCCCCCCGAAATTTTTTAACATCTTGAGAATTTTTAAAAAAGTTTATTTTTTAAATTCATTCTAAGCTCAAAATCTTTGCAAACCAGATTCGATTACCAAAACTAAGTTTAATTAAATGAGGGTATTACATATGACGTATTGTACAATAAACATTTTAAAGTCGAAATTTTGGACCCCCTCCGAAATTTTTTTCTGGATCCGCTCCTACACCTAGCGTCAACTGATTTCCTAAATATACAGTAAAAGATGTGTAGCTGGAATTTCCATGAAATGAACGATAGTCAAACTTGAATTCTGTAGGGAGAAGGTGGGCCATTTCCATGTTCACAAATTATTATTTGAAGGTCGAACTGAGAAAGAAAGCCAAAGTTAACACCAAAGGGGCGCAAAACTGAGACTCCGCCAAGGGCGCCAGAAGACCACACTACGGCTCTGGTAGCAACACGATTGATCCACACTTTTTTGGTCGGATTTTGAATCCTTTCATTACTGAAGAGGACTCAAAATTGTTTAAGCAAACTGGCCTTTTGCGAACAAAATGGACAAGATGGCTGTACAGAATTTGATAGCAGTAGGTAAAAGACACTCAACTGGAAGCGGTTTTTAATAAAAAAATAATCATTGTTGTTTAACAAAGTTTGGATCATTGACGGCGCCAGTGCACACTGGTCGGAAACGCCAAAAACGTGAACTTAATTCACTAGACGCCAAACCAACGAATATATTCACAGGGTGTCTTTGGAGGAATTGTTCGTATGAATACTCCCCACAATCTGATAACAATTGAAATTAGGCATGGCTTACTATGATCGAACTAAAAAATTAACTTTTTATACTGACGAGATAGAAAGTTGGTGTCTTCGACAAAGTTTTAGGAATGCTCATAGAGAAGAACTTTGTTGAAGAACTTGAGCTTGTAGGAGTAAAGGTTATCGATTTATAAGACGTTTTCTATGACAACCCCCTTAAATCTAGTTTTTAACTTTTAGTTAACTCTATGTTCAATACAAATGTGTAAGTATCAAAACTACATAATATTGTCGAAGACTGTATGTAAAAATACTCATTTGTTTTAAAGTTATTGAAGATTTTTACATTTTTTACGCCAAATTCAACTACGTATAAGAAAGAAAGGTGCAAACCAAAATTTACAGACATGCACTTTTTTGACTCTCTAAACTATGCCCAATAAAACTAAGAAGGTTTGGTGCGTGGCACTCCAGAACCCTATGAATAGGGTAAGCTTACTTTATCATGTTTTTTTGACTTTTTTCATACAAAAATAAGCAATAGTTTGCACGAAAAGTCACAATGAAAAAAGTTATATTAAAAAAACTAGTTTTAAGGGGATTGCCATAGAAAACGCCTTATAAATCGATAACCTTTACTTCTACAAGCTCAAGTTCTTCAACAAAATTCTTCACTATGAGCATTCCTAAAACTTTGTTGAAGACACCAACTTTCTATCTCGTCAGAATAAAAAGTTATTTTTTTAGTTCGATCATACTGCCCATAAAAGCATAAGAGTCCCATATTGAAAAACAGCAAACCGAGAAAAACGCTGTTGAAGATTTATATTCTCATTGAGCCTTATGGATGGGGCAACCATGTTTTGGTATTTTTGCGATATTTTCTAAACAAACCTGGTAATCTTATTTGTGCATTGTGATTGAGTGGTGATACAGAATACAATCCAACAGATAACTCATTTTCGACAAAAATCCGTATGGGACTCTTATGCTTTTATGGGCAGCATAGTAAACCATACCAATCAATTGAATATGTTCGATGGTTTGGTCTCTAGTGAATTAAGTTCACGTTTTTGACATTTCGTCGCTGTTGTGCTATCTTATGACAAACGCCATTTTGGGGTAAACTGAGTTAGATATGCCACATTACTTGTTTGAAAAATCTCTACAAAGTGGCGTTTTCAGAATTTTGAAATTCTACTTGGTTAGTTAGATATAGCGAGAAACATGAAGAGACATTGTGAGTTTTTTTTAATTAAATCATCTGTATCAAGTTATATTGAAGTTTTAGATGTTTTTATGTGTGAAAATGTCTGAGGAACACAATGGCATAAACATTTTCAAAAGAAAATTACACGAGTTGTGAGAAAAACACAGTTTTAGTTTTAAACTGGAAATAAAGCATATTTGGCAACACTGTAATCAAAAATAACAATTTTTTCTAGATTCCCTGACCCATTTCCTTCAAAATGCAATTCGCCGATTGTTTATAGACCATATGAACGCAAAGATATGAATAAAAGTTAAAAATTGATGATTTTTTTCTATGGAAAATTTTCCATGCACGATTATGACACGTCCTACAAATTTTGTCATCAATACACGCCTATGACACGTGTGAGTGCGACTTTTGTTTACATTCATAGTAAAAACTCGCAACATAGTCAACCGATCTTCGTAATATTTGAGAGATTAATGCAGAATAGATAGAAGCATCAATTGTCTTCTTTGGATTGTTTATACCATTTATAAGTTTCAAAATATTCAATTTCAAACTTTAAAAATCGTTTTTCTCGAAATGTGCTAAATGGCGCTTGTCATAAGATAGCACAACAGCGACGATTTCCGACCACTGTGCAGTGGTTAAGTGGTAATCGTGACCGCCGAACAGCCCAGTGGAATCTGGGATCAATCCCAGCAGAGGTCGTTGAGATTTCCTGAGGTGATAACTCTATGTCACGCCTTCCTTCGCAAGGGAAGTAGAGCTTCTGGTCCCAGTCCATGTCCGTGTGTTGATCAACCGATATCTGGTTGTGGAGTCACCTCTCTGGCGCCGGCGATAGGCACTCAGTTCGGACGAAGACCGACGGAAAACAAATGAAAAAAATTGACCTTAACACCTTTTGAAATGGAAAAAAAAAACAATTGAATTGACAGCACTAACTGTATTCTCCTATAGTTATCCACAATAGTTTCTATGCAATATACATAATAGCAAAGTACTATTTTTTCCAATTAATTTCGAGCTTAACCATGTTAGTGTTCGAAAAATCTACAATGATGGAGGGGGCTCTTATGCTGGACCCCCCGGGCCCGTAATTTCTCTCTACAGCCCTGCCTGTCGTATCCCGAGATTTTAAAGGTACCTTTACATAGAAGAGAGAAAGAACATCGGGATGTTCGGAAGAATTACTGAAAAATGCCTGTTCTACAACTTTGTAGAAGCGAGCTAGTGGGTTTTCTTCATATAAATTGTCGAAAAATCCTACACAAAACTTCAGGCACGTTGGTCCGGTAGCTAGACTTTTCCGATTTGCTTCAAATTTGGAACAAGTACTTCTGGTGGAACTAGGAATCGGCTCAGGGGTTATTTTTATTGTCACTCTAGAGTATACGTGACGTGTTTATACAGCTACGTAGCAAGTAGGGCGGCTTTCGCAGATTCCAAGGGCCGACTTTCCAATCAGTTTCCGTTGATCTTGCTGTGGTCTTTGGATGGGACATTTTATTTATTTGTATCCAGGATTCTTCTGATTCAAGGTCGTTAATTTGTAGATCTTTGTAAGAAGTTAATTGATTGGTCTTGTGGCAGGATAATGTTGGGTCTTGGTAGGTGTCACTTGATCCGTCATAATGATTGGTTATGTTGTGGTTTCTAATTGATTTTTTCACGATATTATTTGATTATATTATATGCATAATAAACTCAGTTTAATTGGTAATCAAAGCTACATGCAGCCACATGTACGTGCAGGGATAGCTTTGGGACACATTACAGTTAAAAGCTTGGATTGGATAATGGAGTGGATTGCTATCCTGAGCCACTCGGAGATCTGCTGTTTCCTCATGAGGGTCTGAAATTATTGAGATGTTCTGTTATAACGAACCAGCAAGGTTTAAGTTGGCATCGCGCTTTTATTCTATTATGTGGTCGGAGAAAGAAGATTCTTTGTTCCCGCGAAATGTACGTGGATGCTTCTGTTTACGGGTCCACATAGATCTGTATAGGCTTTTTTATATCCGATGAGTGAATTTTATTTCTTGTACGTTTTTCCGTGTTGCATAACCATTAAATACTACTGGCGTTGGAGAGACCATCAGGTTTTCATCTTGGATTAGACATCGTGGAACGTCAGTTTCTAGTCATAAGATATGAATACACCGGATTCTGTTTATGCACGCACTTTTTTGCTTGGTTTTTTGCACTACTTTTTTGCACGGTTTTGCAAAATAACACGACTTTTATGTATTTCGATATATCAGTTTAATGATACGATCATCCTGCGAAAAAAAAATCGTGATATTTCGAGAAACCATGATTTTTTTTAAATAAGTATTTAGTAAAGGCAGCTGAAAATAAATGGCATTGGATATTTGCAGTGCAAATCGGGATGGCCTGCCAATGTGTAAAAATCGCGCATTTTTCAATTTTAGGAAGAGTTCTTAATCAAAATTCAAGTTACGGTAGTTGAAAATCAATAATGTTGGGAGATGGTTTTTATAGGATTGTGTGCTTTTCAGATATCATCAAATAATATTCCGGTTCGGCAATAGAGCAATGGGTATATGGCAAAATTCCCCCCGGTAGTGTTACTTCACAACGTATATTACTTTTGCTTGTTCAGTTTGATAAACGAAAAACTGCAGGTGCGTATTGTTTGGTCTGAGTAGATAACGACTGACGTTTCTTTTTATCAACCAATTTGTAATCTCTGATCAAAGGGGGCTTTAAAAGAGTTAGGGGCAGGCAGTATATTTGTTTGCTGAGATGGAACGAGTTGATGCTAGACCTGTGGCCTTCGTCTGGCATGCTTCATTCTCGTTGGTACCGATATGTCCATGACTGGTATGTGGATGAGTAGTCCTACTAACAAGTGAATTGATCACTTCGCTTGGGTGGAGATATATGTGACTCCTGTTAGCTGTCGAGCTTATTAGCTGGTTCCAGGAAGGAACGCAGGACTGTCACCTACGATAATGTTGATTGTTTCACTCGACCAATTACTTTGGTTCTTGGGTATAACAAATCGCTTCCTCAGATCGGTGTGATATGTTCGAATAGAATGCTCAGTGGTTGAAATGCGCGGTTCGAGCAGATTGAGTCGTTTGGAGGATCGGTGGTTTCCGAGAGCAGATGCAAATAACTCTGAAGTATCCTATAAAGGGAGATATTTACTGTGGTACTTAAAAATATTGTCACTACTCTAGTATATTGCCCTAGTGTACATCATAACAACTACTAATATCGACTAGAACAGAGATTTTCAAATTCTGTTAAAAAATCGAGAAGAAACATAGCACAGTTATAGTGATTACAGTATTCGAGTGCCATGCATAAATGACGTGGCATTTTTGGGGGTAGGGGGGTATGCCTAATTTGTGACGAAGTGTGACGTGGGGGAGGGTAGGGTCAGAAGTTTTGCGACGTAGCATTAAGTTTAATTTTTTTAAGAGTAGGGGAACATGGGGAGACTTGACCAGGTTTTCAGCTAAAACTGCATAAATCTCTAAAAAAGCCTTCAATCCCTCGAAAGTCATTCAGATATAATGCGCAAAGCTATTGCGCGTCTTCATGATTTTTTGCAGAAATTTTAATTTAATTTTTGAAAAGTTACCAAAGTTTTTCTGTGATCGTTTTTTCTGGTTAAGTCTCCCCATTGCGGGGAGAGTTGACCAAGGGAATTTTGAAAAATCATAACAAAAAATATTGGCATAAAACATACTGTAATTATTATTTTTTCCTATTGTCGAGATCCTTAGGTAGCAGTAAAAAATATAAAAGAGTTGCACTTGATAAATTTTGATTTTTTTAAATGCATTTCTTTTTAAGGATTAACTGTACTGCTTGCATTGCATGTTCACATGTCACGAAATCAGTCCTACTGTTGCTAACTTTGTTTACAAATATTAAAATATTAAGACTTATGTTTGGGGTGGGATTTTTTATGGCGTGATTAACATTAACAGTAGATACCAAAGCATATTAGATATCAGGAATTTTGTATCTTTCTTCAGCTTATCGCTACTTGGCCAAGTCTCCCCATAAAATCTTGGTCAAGTCTCCCCAACATTAGTTATTGCGTTCAATATCATGCAAATTCTAGTAATAACTATTCCAATGTTCCAGTTTATGTAAAATTATTTCACTGCTTCACAAGGATTGCGATGGTATATTAGTACATTAATAGTAATTAGTAGTCGAGTAGATATGTCCATACAAAGTTTGATAAAAAATTACATCATTTAATGAAAATTTATTAATCACGTAATATTTTCTGCAAGGAAAGGATTTTTCACTCCAAACTTTTAAAATTACCTTAAGGGATCGAAACAAGTATAAAAATGTTTTTGAAAAAAATTTAATAATCGAATAGAAGACGCCATAGCCGAAAATATAATTTTGCGCTTGGTCAAGTCTCCCCATGTTCCCCTAGAGAAAATAATAGAGTTACTTTTCACGCGGTTTTTGATGTGTAACCCGTCACAGTAACAATTTAGCACTGGGTGGAAATATACCCTTTTTTGCGTATACGCTCCGTAGAGTGTATTGTTTACGTAGAGTTATGCTCACCACTGTTCCATACGATCGTTCACTTTTTCTTGTAAATTTTGTTTCATATTTCTGTATGAATAACATAGGGCTTAGGTAGGTCACCGCTCTCCTCTTGCTGTTGAATTGGTTGCGGGTTATGCTGCAAGGGAGTTGACAGCTAGGCATCGAGGCGGTGTGTCGTTTTGTTTTGGTCGTGCAGGAGGCGGCCATTGTAAAAATTTTAGAAAGTGGCGAACCACGGCGAATAACAGACATCCGTAATAAGTTTTTGCGGGACAGTTTCCCGCCACGTTTAACCAGTGAGGTGAAGTGCGCGCGTGCGACAGATAAAATACCTGTCGAAAAGTGCCGGCTCGTGGTTCGGGCACAGTAGGAAGTGTGGTGCTGGATCGCCGTCGGGAGGAGCTTTCGCTTCCCCGGCTAACCGTAAAGGATTCAGACGCACCAATCCGCCCTCGCTGGGAAGGATAAGCCGAACGAGCCTTGCTCTCCTTCTCAGCTAATAGCCAAGGAAGGCGAAGCAGGGTGGACAACAACTCCCCCTGGGAAGAACACTGCGGTGTCTTCCGGGATTCTTTGCGGGGAGCAAAGACTTAGTTTTCTCTTCGGGTTCAACCAAACAAAATTTAGTAATTTAGATGAACCTATGTTTCTTAGAATCATTGGCAGCTGCAGGATTTTTAATTGAGAGAACTTCTCTTCATGCTCCATGACATATAAAATTCAAAACAAAACTATAAACACTATATTTGTCATGAAATGGGCTTATTTTGTACGCAATTTGCTGTTATAATGGAAATGTTGTTAAAAGCTGTCAAACATGTTGTAAGGACATGTATTGAAAAGAATTAAAAAACCTGTTTTAATCCACTTAGCGGTGCAATTGTGCCCTTCTCATTTCTCTAAACTATGGCACGGAGGCTTTTTATGTCCAACATAATTGTGGAAATGTCCATTACATTCTTAGTACACTTTGCACTTATACACAATGGCATGCCAGCCACGAACTTGATGAGCTACGTGTCGACGGTGAAACACTTGAAACAAAAACATATCATACTCCATTGGCCTAATCAGCATTAGATCAATGTTATCTGCTTGCTAACTCATTTTGTCATGCGGGGGTGGGTATGTGAGGAGGACGAAAGTCCCATGAACGAACGACTCCCCAGCTTAAATTGGTATGCTTTGTGATATAGTGGTGGTTTAAAGATGATGGGGTTGAAGGGGAGGGGTATGAGGGCTGAGGGGTGATTTAAGGAGATTGTTAAGGGAGGGGAGTGAACGGTAGAGGAGGGGGGGGGGGTTTAACCTCTCTCCTTAAACCATCAACTACGCCCCTGTTAAAATCCAGAAACCTTATGCGAGTCAAAAAAAAATTTGGCCCTCCGGGATTAGGTTGACGTTTTTCAGAGTGATTGCATAACCTTTCTATATGAGAAAGGCAAAAATGTGCCAAAATCCAAAAAAGTGAATTGTCGTCAAATTTTTTTTCGAGTTTGCATCAAATCTCGACGTTTTATGCACCTTGAACACATTTAGCATCAAAAATAAAAATTCTATTTTTAATTTTTCCTATAGTTTATATGAGAAATTTCTGCGCGGCCGCACTCTGAAACCCGTAATTCCGGAACCAGAATTCCGATCGATCCAAAATTCAATGGCAGCCGATAGGAAGGTTGCACCTTTCATTTGAGACTAAGTTTGGGCAAATCGGTCCAGCTATCTCTGAGAAAAATGAGTGACATTATTTGACACATACGCACATACATACACACACACATACAGACTTTTTCAGATCTCGACGAACTGAGTCGAATGGGATATGACACTCGGCCCTCCGGGCTGGGATTAGGTTCACGTTTTTCAGAGTGATTGCATAACCTTTCTATATGAGAAAGGTAAAACATATGTAATTTTTTTTTTCATCCCCCGGCCGCGTTGCGAAACCCGAACAGGAGAAAATAACTGGGCAATAACCCGAGCATTCTATTTTTCGGTATTCATACCAAAACTTGGTATTAATTGATTAGTATACCTCATTGAGGTATTAGGCAGGTATTGAAGAAACATTTTTCAATACCTGCTTAATACCTCAATGAGGTATAATACTTTATTTTAGTATTATTTATGAATTCCAGTGAATTTTACAAATATCAAATCAAAACCTTATTGAATACCTCTATAGAGTGAATTTTGTTACTGGAAGGTTTAAAAATGTATTATTATTATTCAGGTATTATAATAACTCGTTTTATTATCAAATAGTTATTTGTAGAACATATCTGTGTTATTTTTTGTGGTATTTTACCTCTTATGTAGAGCTCATTAATACCACCCAAGTAGCAATTTTGGTTTTATAGCACACTACAAGTGCATTCTAAGTTTTAAGAAGGGCTTCAAGAGTATCATAAAACCTTAATTGTTACTAGGGCATATTGTGGTAAACAGTGGTTGGTATTGATACCTAGATACTTAGGGCATATTGTGGTAAACAGTCGTTGGTATTGATACCTAAATTTAGTATTCCGCAGTTATTTTCTTCTGCTCGGGAAGGAGGGAGGGTGTAGGGAAATGCTACATTATTTACAAGAGGGAGATTTGAGTTTTGTGACCAAATGCTACGAGGGGGAGGGAGGGGTCGAAAATCGTCGAAAAAAGCTACGTCATTTGTGTACGGCCCCTAAGGGCTAATATTGCAGGAACCTTTTATCATATTTATTAATAATCGATTGATCCGCTTCAGACGAATACGAACAAGACAAAAATCGGTTCCAATTCTAAATTTGTTTAGTATAGAGACAGGCGACTCAAACGCGCTGGAAGGAGAATATTTTTAGAAGTAAACAAACTTTTTGAGATACCCATCTTCCGATTTTGCAAAGTTTGTTTCGCGGAACGGACCGATATCCACCAAGGCATAGGCTGCAATCGCTAAAAAAACTGGGTTCGCTAGGTGTAAAATGGCGAATTCTTCAACTTTTCAGGAAAGAACTTTTAATCAAAATTAAATTTTGGAAATTTTAAATGCAAGGAAGGGGTCTGTCAATATCTCTTATCTTTTCATGAAAGTATATTTAATGAAAAGATAACTATGAAAAAATCGCAAAAAATAACAATTTTGATAGTGTTGTCCCAGAATCGCACAATATTTCTTACAAAACTGTATATGACAGCATAACGTTAGAAAGGTCTAGTTTTCTTCTTTCAAAAGATGTTATAATACTGAAAATCTGCTGAAAACGACGAAGTACCTAATTTTGTTGTGCCGAAGGTCCCAAAAAAAAGTTTTTTTTGCATCAAATTTTTGTACGTGCAAAATTATTTCAAATATAGCAAATTTTAATATAATTTATTTTAAAAGTTCAAAATCACTCTAGCATCGTGTAACCTACAAAAGGTTAACAAACTCTAAATATTTGAAGCATTTTACCATTATGACTATTGCTTTTCAATGGACAATAACTTCTTTTAACGAACTGAATTAAAAACTTATATTTTCCTAAGAAAAACTCCTCGAAAAATTAAAAAAAACTTCCACTTGGCACATTGACGACCCTCTTGTGCAACAGTATTCATTGTCAAATATCATAACCAAATACCTGTCAATAAAAAATCTTTTTCAGATTTTGTTTGCACGTTTTCTCAAAATAGCATGGATTTTTTTACACGGTTTTTCGAAATAGCACGGATTTTTTTTGCACGGTTTCTCGAAATAACACGGATTTTTTACACGGTTTCTCGAAATAACAGGGATTTTTTACACGGTATTTTTTACACAGGACGCATCCTCCGTGCAAAAAAAGAATTTGGTGTACTCTCATATAATTTTTCGGGATTATGCTGTTGTTAGAAACGTGCCCATCCGACAACCTAATAACATTGACGGAAAATAGATCAAAATGGTGAGTTAATTATGTGAAAAATCAAACCAGAGATAGGATTCGAACCTGCAACCCTTGAGACTCTAGCCCAATACACAAACTTTTATGATATCCCAGAGATATGATGACGTCTCAGAAAGAACACATGATTATCGCATTGGCGATAGTGATCGTACCATGCCTCTAAAAGCGAGATCACATACAACCGCAGCTACCACCCAACACATTTGATCTATTTAATTTCCCCGCTAGATGCAAAGGCCCGGGTTTTTATTATCGTCTGGTGTCTAATTTTAGCTCATTACCCATCGTACTTCGGTCCATGTGCTCTTTCTGGGGTATCATCACATGATAAGGGTTTGTGCATTGGACTGGAATCCCAAGGGTTGCAGGTTCGAATTCTTTCTCTGGGGGATTTTTTTTTTCACATAATTGCTTTCGCTTAACTAACCATTCCGATCTGTTTTCCCCGTTGGATACCACCAAAAAGTGTATTAATTAATTGGCGCAGTCTCGTTGGATTGCGCATAAATGACTCTGCTTGTATCTTCGCCCTTCATACAATGATAATGTGATCGTCATTTGATTACGAAATTTTATCTTTGCTGTTTAAAGTATCTGCAATCAATTGAGCATTCCCAGCACTGGTGATGGCTTCCCAGTTATATCACCATCATCACATTCAAAACAAACTATTTTATTATTATTCGATATTGCGTTCCAACTGGGACCACTTTCAAAACTTGATTGCACTGTTCAACACACGATCGGGGAGCAGAACGGAAAAAAAATGGCGAAAGTTTGAGATCCCAGGAAACCCCTGGTGAAGAAATTTTTGAAAAAAATTAGAACGGGGCTTCACAGTTTAAAACCAAAGTTTGTATGGAGAATTAGGGGTGTTCAAGAGGCAAGATTTCAATGAAAATGATCATTCCTTAATTTTCCCATAAAGTCTTACATAAAATGCTTATTGCATCGAAAAAGTAAACTATGCAAGTTTTTAGCTCTATCGGACATCATTAAGGGGGTGCGGCGTTTAAATATTGTTTTCATAATATAAGAAAAAATCCAAAGGGAGTACATGAAATGTTGAAAATCGAGATTTTTTTGTCGAAATATATCTAAAAATGGCATAAAACATCAGCATCTAGTCTCAAAACAACCGAATTATTGTTGTTCTTTTATCAAATCCTTGAAAATATCGTAACATTAAATGGCAATAACTTTTTTTTATCAAATCGCACAAAAATGACAGAAACACTACACATCTACACTTTGAACGACCCCTCGGTCCTCCCGAAATTGATATCCGCTGCGTTGTTTCACGTTGAAGCTTCACACCGTAGCATTCTCCTAGAATACGCTTTATTCAAATCGTTCGACAATGACGACAACGCCGTCACGACATTGAAATGTATATCGCGATGGGCTCGGCAATCAATATGTAGATTAATGTATGCGATGTACGCGCGTCCCAATCGGGACTTAACTCTTTTCCGTGCTTTATTTCGATGTCGTTGCGCTTGATCTGGAATGGGACTTTCCGGCCGGGGTGTGGGACGACTTAAGCACGCGTACATATTCGTGTTTGTCTCTTCGGTGAAGTGCATTTCATGATGGGTGAGATGGGTGAGAGCTTTTGTGGAATTAATGGAGGGTGTTTTTCGATTTCTAATGATATTTTTTATTCGATTTTGAGGGAGACACCAGACTTTAAAATAATCATGCTTGAATGTAAAAATACACCGAAGGGCAAAGAAGAACAGTTATGCTTTGTTGGGATCAGGTTCTAAAGCAATGATGCTGTTAGTTCAACTGGAGTCCACAGCGGCTCCGAAAAACTGTAATTATTTTTTTGATTTTGCAAAAAAAATTATCCTTGAATGATCCTGAAACAAGAAAGGGATGCTGAAGGATTACTGTATCCTTCCAAGGTGGAGGAAGACAAAATGCGAAGACTGTTCACTTTTTTTTCATTTTCATTTCAGCTGATCGTTTCCTTTTGGATCATATTTATTTAACCGATTTCGGTTCGCTCATTCATAATTTTTCAAAGAAAAAAAAGAGGTTTTCATTTTTTATTTGCTTTCGAAAGTAACAGAACTTCTGGCAAACGCTGTTGGCAGGAGCTGCGTCGAAGAATAGAACATGTGATCCGTTTGATTTGCGGTTGATTGATTACCTGATCCGGCGTTGTGCAGCGCGGAGGATGTTTCTCGCTGAGGTGCATCCTTCTTATGGCAGTCCGCTAGCGGTTTATCCCTTCGGACCCGTTGTTTATTTGAGGAAGAGGATGCAAAGACGAGGAAAGTATTAGCTTTTGTCTGGTGAGATTTGGCTGATAGTGATGATATTAATAGATCTTGTTTCTAACGGGATGATTTCCTGGGTCTGTTTTGGAATTCGTCTATTTAAATTTCACTATGCTATATTTCTTCTTTAGTGGAGAAAAATTTAGATAACTATTTTTTCTCCACTAAGGAGAAGATTGTTTAAAACCATCGTTTCGCACGAATAGCACAAAACCTATAATAAAATTAGTTAAAATTTGCGTTGTGTTTTCGTCTCACCAGAATCCGACACTAACTTAGTGACAGGACTAAGCTAGCCCCGGATTGACGCCAGCTCCAAAGAACGAAAACACTATTTGTGTTTATGAGCAAACGTTCCGATGTTCCGTTTCCGTTTTTTTGAGCTAGTGTCAATCCGGCGCTAGCTTATTCCTGTCACTAAGTTAGTCTTGGGTTCTGATGAGACGAAGTCGAAACGCAAATTCTATAACTAATTTACGGAAGAATCATTGTTTGCAATTGCATTTGTAGTGGTAGACAAAGAAAATATTTCACTAATAAAATCACATTAAAACACCTTCAGTTTTCTTCTAACATGCAGGGTTAAACTGGGTTGAGAATCGTTCATAGTTCGAGCTTTAATAATATGACAATTAACACGATTTTCATCATGCATTGCAAGGATGTTTTGAGGGCAAAAACTGTAGAAACAAAAGATGATCGCAACACTTTGCCATCGCCAGTTCAACTTACCAGCATTTCGCTATTCACCTCTACACACTGCCCAGTGCTTATCCGTGCATATTTTTTAACGATTCTAGCCTCGCTCCACCCCCTCAGCAAATCCTTATCCGCCACCCGGATTGACATTGCTGCTGACTCTGGACGATGGCTTTTTACGAGCGACCATTAGGAGTCCATTAGCGCTGTGGTCATACACAGCATTGTTTTACGAGTGAATTACCTTTGTCCGGGCAAGCCAAGTGTCGGATTTAGCAAGCCCGGTTGGTTTTAGCCGGAAAAAAACTCAAGCACCTATTTTTTTTCATCCATCTGTCACAGCAGCTCGCGGGTGCAGTTCACTCCGTAAATAGAGGTGCTTGAGCGAATGAACACCGCGGGCGCGCGGATGAAGACAAATGGAAGTACTCGGTGCTCAACGGATCGTGATGGCCAAGATGGAAGCTGACAAAAGGTTGTCACGTGGAATCCGGCGCCCCCTCTTCGATGGTGGTTGGGGTGGTGCATCTAATTACTGCCAGTCGTCGGTCGGTGCGGTGTTCTTACGTTTCAGCGCGCCATAATTTGTCAAGGATGACTCGATGCAGAAGGGAAGAAGTAAGTCGACTGTACGGTACTTAAGCGCCTGGAAGCACTTAGGCACGTCAGCGGTTAATGTACTCATCTTTCTTTTGATATTCAAATTTCCCGCTCCATCTAACTATATAGGGAGGCCACGGGAAGGCGACATACTTCTTCATTAGGGTGATGAATGTCGGCAAGTAACCGGTACCAACCCGAGCAAGGGCTGACATAGTTCAAACTATATAGGAACCAATTGATATCACATGTTACTGTTGATTTATTGGATTTTCTTCAGACATTGAAAGGAACAACGTTCTACTTGGAACCCCTAAATTATGGGTCCATAAATCGGTTAAAAGGTTAAACCACACACACGCCGTACGGCAAATTACGGCAGTTTTTTATATTACTTGTTCCTAAAGAAAACATGAGGAAATGTTCAACCCTATGCGGAGAATGAAAGGTAATAATTACATTTCACGTTAATCCTTTTAGAGCGGGTCGTAAAAAGGTAACCGGAGCTAAGGGGTAAAAAACAACCTGCCATCGGTTGTATTTTTTTTCTCTTACCGCTCTATTGTGCAAGATATTTTCCTGATTCCTTTCGAAATGCGCAGGTATCGAAATTAAGAAGGGATATTTAATCCTTTCTTCGTTGTTGGTGTTTGCGCCGAACTCGGCGTGGGTGGTATTTTTTATGCAACTGCTACTTCGGAATCTATGCATAGAAATTGATCCGATACTTTTGAAATTTTACGAATGAGAAATGTATTAACTGCGTGCCTAAATCATAGTGAACTGATAATGATTTGCACTTGTCATCCGAGCGTAATACCAGCAGAATAGACTGGTTCAAATTTATATGGCGAAGATAATCTCCTGATGAATAAAAGTTATGAAACCAAGGAGCCACAATAGAAGCTATTTTCATTATAAATTACGACAAGCCTGTTTGAGCGATATTTGTTTTATCTAACTGTTCATTCGTTCGAGATGTTTTTTTTAAAGAACAAACATAGAGTTGAATGATTTGAAAAAAAATTGAATGCGGCTGAGGTCCACCAGGAGATTTTCTTTCTTCCGAAAAAACCTGCTTAGAGGCCATGTGACATTCTGCGGATTCAAGTAGCTCAGACAAGAATTGATCCACTGGGTTTCTGCTCCCATGTAGTAAGCAGCTATTGAAAATAAGAGTCTCTTAGTTAAGGTGAATCTTCGTACCGAGGACTCCGGCACAGTGAACGTTTGTTTTTTCTTCAGATCGTACGGTTCAGATGTCGTTTATGTCCTTAATGCCCTTTTCAATAAAGAGACAATAAGTCAACGTGTTTGGTTTCTGATCGACAATGGTTAACGTATATCAATCCCGCGGGCTTCAGGAAGAACAAACTCACATAACTTTGTTTCAAGAGCCTCCCTGATGCGTTTTTCAATTCGTGCAAAACCTCAAACGAAATATATGACTGTAATCCTTTAAATAAGAAACTGAAAATGATAGAATTTTGAATAAAGAATAGGTTGGAAAGGAATCACGAGAAATTTTGAAAACAAGAAATTTCTGGAAAAGACACCTTAAAAAGTTATTACCACAAGCTTATAGTTCTAAGTTTGCTTTAAAATTCATCCATACAAATCTACCCTCAATTAGGTTGTAGCAAAGATATATAACGTTTTTAAATTTGCCATTTTTTCAAGATAAAATATGAATATATTTCAATTTATCAATTACAAATCGAAACGGTATATCCTATTTTTTACACCTTCCAAGACCCGTTTAAAGAAACTAAACAGAATTGGATTCCATCAAGTTAAACCAGAGTTAAAGAGTTTTTAAAATTTCATTCGGACTTCAGACTGCCTGTTTTTCCATCTGCTCGTCCGTCTACTCAGGGGATCGAGTCTTCTTCCGACAGATGATGTTCTCCATTTTGAGGGTTCGGTGAATCAAGGTATGCGAGCAGTAATATTTTCGGCCAGCGTCACGCAAACTCGTTCCGTCCTTGTTGTCGAACAGCTTTTTCAACGCTTCCTTCTTCTTCTTCGTACTCACGGGCACGCTTTCGTCTCGAAAGATGTCTACCGTAATTTTTTTTCCATGCGATGACCATGCGTTTCGTAAAACCGTACAACACGCTCGCGGAGTGCTTGCCATCTTCGATTGAACTGACAGCACCCGAGCGAAAAGAAACATGTCACCCATTTCTAGGGAGTCCAGAGCGCAGTTCTCTTGGAGAGAAAAAAATTACCATCTTTACTATAATTACAGAAAGGTATTGAAATCATTCTCATTTTTTATTAAACACCCGTTAGAGGAAAATGGAACATGTTCTGACATCAGCATTTTACATCATGTTTTTATGTTCACTGAGTGATCTTTCTTATAAACAACGGCGTTTCTTTTGAAAAAAGCTTACTTTGAATCTGTTTTCCAATCGCAATAATATTGGCGTGTTTCCTTTATCGCTATTGATTCTGTTAATTCTGTTAATTGGTGGTTCCCCAAGGTCTAGTAAGATATTATTTACTTTACCGAATTTCAGTGACTCGTCAACGACCTCTATTTCAAAATCATCGTTGAAGTTTTCCGCAAAATCTGTTGAGTCATAGAATGCTCCAGTTTCATGACATTAACAAACACTGTAACAAGAAAAATTAAACGTGAAAAATTTTCTACGTTTTTAACGCGAAATAGAGAAAACCATTATTAAAAACTAACTTAATCCACTTTGCAGTGAGATGAGACATTTCTTACACTTGCCACTGTTGGATCATTCATTAGTTTGCAGAACTAGTTCATTAGTTTGCAGTTTCTAGCCCTGCATGAATAAACTGGAAAAATATAGAAAATTCAATAAAACGAACAAAATAAAAAAATAAAACAAAAAAATATTAAACAAAATGTTTTCAAATTCATTAAATGAGTACAATATTATTCATATTAATCATATTAATAAAAATACATATATCAAATTAGATTAGCTCATTCAATGAAAAATTAGGCAACATTTAAAAATAGTTATAAAATTAATTGTACAAATTAAATTGACTCAAACTAACAAATTGAATGAAATAAATAAGTGGAATGACTGATTATGAAATGAATAAAATTAAAGAAATGAACAAAATGAATCAAATTAATCAATTGAATCAAATGAATTAAATGAATCAAATGAATCAAATGAGCCAAATGAATCAAATGATTCGAATGAATCAAATTAATCAAATTGTTGTGGTAGTCACCCCCTGGTTTGTAGGATTATTGGGTACATTTATACACGGCAATACGTACAGGCAGTTAACAGTGTACGAAGAAGGAGGAAGAGATTAAACTGTCATTCGAAGTATAGAAATCTAAATTACAAGCTGTTCTTATCAAACTAAATCTAAATCTAAAGTTTTCTCTTCTTAACCTAAACAAAATTACTAAAAGTATCGGTGTAGGAAGTGCAGATTAAAACTTATAACTACTTATTAAAACGTAAGTTAACCTAAACATGCAATATATTTACTTAAGCTAATATGAGAACAATATGCAGGCGATAGATTTTCCGGAACTGTTCCACGTGGTGTGCGTTGGATTTCGGATCGCTAACAGATAGTTATATGAGGTCAGTACAGAACAAATTTGTATTTACTAAATAGATAGCCATATATCAGACAAATTTCTAACAGCCGATCATCAGAAACCCGGCCAGAGCGATTTGCGGACCGGTTGTAACAGCCCTTTGAGGGAACAAAAGGAGAAACAAAATTTGTAAGAATTCCGATAAATTGATATAATGAAACTAAAACTAATTGAAATAAAACATTTCAGCTTTAAGCTGCCAACTAAAAAAGGCTGCTCTAAGGATTGTTAATCCTCACATCCGAACAAACTTAAAGAAATTTTTTGGAATTTTCGGATCTAACCTCAAATATGGCTGATGAGAAGGCATCAGCGGAAGCTGTTGGTCGAAGCTGCATCCACTGCGACGATGATGATTCCGCTGACGATATGGTCCAATGCGACCGCTGCGACTCGTGGGTCCATTTTCGCTGTGCCGGTGTGACCGAAGCGGTGAAGGATGCGTCGTGGAACTGTTCGAAATGCAGCACCCTGCTGCAAGTACCGATTCGTACCGACAAGAAGGCGCCCAGTAAGAAGGGGCCGACGAAGAAGATCAGCACAAAGAGCGATGGTGGCTCAGAAACCGGTAGAGGCGCGAATTTGGAAATTTCCCTCCAACAGATGGAGTTGCAGCAGAAAGCTCTGGAATCAGAGTTAGAAGAGAAGAAAATCATCCATGAAAAGCGACTCGAAATGGAGCGTTTAATTTTAGAAAAGCGAAAGGCACAGCGAAAGGCACAGCGAAAGGAAATGCTGGCGAAGGAGAAGAAACTGATGGAGCAGCAATTAGCTGACGAACGGGAGTTCTTGGAGCAACAGAAAAAACTCCGAGTTAACTTCCAGCGAGCTCGTGAAGAGCTATTTTGCCTGCCCGAAGGCGACCAAGAAGAAGGCGCTATCGAAAGAGAAGGAACCTCCGACAAGGTGCGGATGTGGATGGAGTCCATTCCAACGGATCCACGAGGGGCTTATCCAAAGGACCTGCGACGGGCCGGATGCAACCCATCGGAAACCGAAGCAAATGCTGTAAATAAAAACAAATTAGAATTCCCAATACCCAAACAAGTGCCCGGGGATTTGTACGGTCGGAAGTCAGGCACAGTTGATCGTAAGCAACCAACGCTAATGCTAAACGGGTCGGGGTGGAATTCAACAGGCAATTCCCACCAAAGCAAGTTTTCCCATAATCAAAAGGGGAACGCATTTCTACGGTCGTTTTTGCTGGACAACGAAGAAAACGAGGAGCAAGATGAGGAAGAGGAACAAGACTCAATATTGCAGCAAGAATTAACGGAGGAGGAAGAAACCGTTCTTCGGAATCTTGTAAATCGCCGAAGACAGAACCGAACGGGGTTTCAGCGAGCAAGGCCAGCTAGAGGACCCACTCCGGAACAGCTAGCCGCGCGACATGCAGTGTCAAAACATCTTCCTATTTTCAAAGGGGAAGCAGAAGTTTGGCCGCTCTTCATAAGTTGCTATGAAACTACTACAGCAGCTTGTGGATTCACCAATACAGACAACCTGAAGAGACTCCAGGACAGCCTTCAGGGTCTGGCGAAAGAAGCTGTGCAGAGTCGCTTATTACTGCCAGAGTCGGTTCCCGAGGTAATCGAAGACCTCCGCAAGCTGTTCGGCAATCCGGAAAAGTTACTGAAATCGCTGGTAGCTAAAGTCCGTAGAGCTCCAGGACCAAGTCTGGATAGACTTGAAAGTTTCCTCTACTTCGGGATCACTGTTAAACAGTTATGTGATCATCTCGAAGCCGCTGGACTACATGATCATCTGAGTAATCCGATGCTGGTCCAGGAACTTGTTAGTAAGCTACCATCCGAGTATAAACTGGACTGGGTACGCTTCAAGCGGGGCAAGAGGGGGACTCCGCTTAGACTGTTTACTGATTTCACCAACCAAATCGTATCAGAAGTATCAGAAGTAGCCGAATTTAGTGGCCTAGAAACAAAGGGGCAGAGAGAGGTCGGAAAACCTAAGGGAAAGAAGGAGTTTGTGCACACCCATGCAGCACAGAACGTCCAGCCGTACGTAGCTCATTCCATGTCGGCTCCCAAGGGAAAAAGGCCGTGTGTCGTTTGCAAGAGAACGGACCACAAAGTGCGCTTTTGTGACGACTTTGAGAAACTAACACTACGAGATCGACTAAAGTTAGTAGAGAAGTATAAGCTCTGTGCATTATGCCTGTGTGACCACGGCCGAACTCGCTGCACGTTCAATGTTCGGTGTAACATAGACCATTGCAAAGGTGGGCATCATCCATTGCTCCATCGCACTGAAGAGCTCGTTCAGGTGGCTGATGTCGAATGCAACACGCATCTTCGCTCAAACCGTTCAGTCCTTTTTCGCATATTACCGATAACTTTGCATAATGGCAAGTCGTCTGTAAATTTGATCGCTTTCTTGGACGAAGGCGCATCTGCAACATTGCTGGAGAGCACAATAGCAGACAAGTTGAATGCTGACGGTGTTCCAGAACCATTGGTGGTTCACTGGACGGCGAATATGAAGCACCATGAGGACCAATCTCGGCGTTTGGACTTGTTGATCTCCCCGAGAGGATCAAACACTAAACACCAGCTGACCAGTGTTCGTACGGTAAAGAATTTGATGCTGCCAATACAGAGCATCAAGATTCAAGACCTGGTGAATCGTTTTGAGCATCTGAAAGGCTTGTCTGCAACCGATTACGACGCCGATGCACCGCAAATAATTATTGGCCTGAACAATTTACACTTGTTCGCGCCATTGGAGTCACGAGTAGGTGGAGTAGGAGAACCGATTGCCGTCCGATCCGCGCTAGGCTGGACAGTGTACGGACCAGATAAACCGTTGTCATCGGCAAAAGCGTTCGTGAACCACCACATCACTCATACCGTGAGCAACCAAGAGTTGCATGAGATACTTGGAGCACAATATGCATTGGAAGAGCTCTCTACATCGATGGTACCCCTTGCTGAATCCAACGAAGATAAACGGGCGCGTGATATTCTGCAGAAAACAACCGTTCGAGTAGGGGATCGATTTGAGACGGGACTGCTATGGAAAAACGATGTTCCTGACTTTCCAGACAGTTACCCGATGGCGGTGCGTCGCTTGAAGGCGTTGGAGAAGCGGCTTTCCAGAAATCCGGCACTACAGCAAAACGTTTTCCAGCAAATCGTGGAGTATCAGCGCAAAGGGTACTGCCACAAGGCAACAAAAGCAGAGTTGGGCGAGACAGCGACGAACAAGGTGTGGTATTTACCGCTGAACGTGGTGCTTCATCCAAAGAAGCCTGATAAAGTCCGGTTGGTGTGGGACGCTGCTGCCGCAGTCAATGGGACATCACTCAACTCTAACTTATTGAAAGGTCCCGATCTACTTACTTCCCTGCCAGCAGTGATATGCAAATTTAGGGAAAAGAGTGTTGCCTTCGGCGGTGACGTGCGCGAGATGTACCACCAGCTGCGCATACGAGAGGCGGATAAACAGGCTCAGCGCTTTCTGTTTCGTTTTGAGTCCAGTCGTCCTCCCGAGGTTTACGTAATGAATGTAGCAACGTTCGGGTCAACCAGCTCTCCGTGCTCGGCACAATTTGTCAAAAATTTAAATGCCGAGGAGTATGCAGGACAGTTTCCAGATGCAGCGAAGGCTATCGTGGAACGCCATTATGTCGACGACTATTACGACAGTGTCGACTCAGAAGAGGAAGCCGTGAAGCGTGCCAAAGAGGTGCATTTCATCCACTCGAAGGCCGGGTTCGAAATCAGGAATTGGGCATCCAATTCGGAGAAGGTTCTACGGGAATTAAAAGAACCGAACCAGGAGCGAACGATACACTTTCACCAGGACAAGGTCATCGATCGGGAGCGAGTACTGGGTCTCATCTGGGACACGAAATGGGATGTGCTATCTTTCTCGATTCCGGCTCAGGACGAAGTCATAAGTTCCGGAATGCGCCCGACCAAGCGTCAAATCCTGAGCATCGTCATGTCTCTTTTCGACCCGTTGGGTTTGCTTACTCCATTCACCGTGCTGGGCAAAATCTTGGTTCAAGCTCTTTGGCGGACCGGGTGTGATTGGGATGAGCCTATCGACGATGATTCTAATGCCAAATGGCAACAGTGGACTGAGATGCTACCGGAAATAGAACGAGTGCGAATACCCCGGTCTTATTTTGGGAATCTTCACTCAGACAGTTACGGCCAGATCCAGTTGCACATGTTTTGTGACGCTGGTGAGAATGCGTATGGTTGCGTAGGTTATCTGCGAATTGTCGTAAACCAAGAGGTGAGCTGTTCTTTAGTAATGGCTCGATCTAAAGTTGCTCCACTAAGGCAGCTAACGATACCGCGACTGGAGCTGCAGGCCGCGGTGCTAGCAGCACAAATGATAAAGGCGATTCGACAAAACCACTCACTTGAAATACATCGAGTTTTCATTTGGAGTGACTCGCAGACAGTTCTGTCGTGGATACGGTCGGATCAACGAAAGTATAAACAGTTCGTCGGTTTTCGGATCGGGGAAATACTGAGCTTGTCAAACCTGTCAGATTGGAGATGGATTCCGTCGAAACTGAACATCGCTGATTGCTTGACCAAGTGGGGACGTATGCCCTCCATTGAGCCTGGAAGTTCCTGGTTCAGAGGACAAGAATTCATTTACCAAGCACCGGAAACGTGGCCACAGCAAGTCTTACCTCCAGCAAACACGACGACAGAAATGCGGGCGGTTTTTCTCTTCCACGACATAGTGCTGACCGGACCTTTCATCGACACCAGTCGAATTTCCAAATGGAATGTCCTCATCAGAACGGTAGCTTGTCTATACCGTTTCATCTCCAATTGCCGAAGAAAATGCGGTGGTCAATCTATCGAAACCCTTGAGCCTACGGCGAATCAAGAAAAGCTGATCCGGGGAGCGCTAACAGCAACCAGAGTTGGACTACAGCAGGGAGAATATCGGAGAGCCGAAGAAGCTCTTTTCCGGATGGCTCAAAGTGAAGCGTTCGGAGACGAAATAAAAACTCTCCGAAAAAATCAGGAATTGGAACAAGACCAATGGATACCCTTGGAGAGATCGAGTCCACTCCACAAGATGGCGCTACTGTTGGACTCTTCTGAAGTTCTACGGCTCGAGGGACGAACTGCAAATGCCGAGTTTTTGCCATTCGATCTGCGATTCCCTATAGTATTACCCAAAGATAACGCAGTGACGGCAAGACTGGTGCAATATTTTCATGTAAAGTGTGGTCATGCCTTCAGGGAGACGGTAAAGAGTGAAATTAAACAACGGTTCGTGATTCCAAAGCTCAGCTCCGTCATCGCTAATGTGGAGAAACATTGTGTTTGGTGTAAGGTCCACAAGAATCGACCAAGCATACCACGAATGGCTGCGTTACCAATTCAAAGGCTCACACCATACCAGCGACCGTTTACATTCGTGGGGGTCGACTATTTGGGGCCGGTAGAAGTTACGATCGGACGGCGCGCGGAAAAAAGGTGGATTGTCGTTTTCACGTGCTTGGTCGTTCGTGCCATTCACTTAGAGGTGGCTCACAGCCTCAATACCCAGTCGTGCTTGATGGCCATCAGGCGCTTTACTTGTCGCCGAGGACCGGTTGCAGAATACTTCTCGGACAACGGGACCAATTTTCGTGCGGCGAGCAAAGAAATCCAGCAGCTGTACCGTGACGTGCAGAAGGCGTGCGCTGAAGAGCTGACGGATGCGAGGACGCAGTGGCATTTTAATCCCCCTGCTGCTCCCCATATGGGGGGAGTGTGGGAGAGAATGGTTCGGACTGTGAAAGAGGTGATGAGCGCTCTGAACGACGGGAGGAGATTAACCGAAGAAATTCTCCAAACTACATTGTGTGAAGCTGAGGATATGATCAACAGTCGGCCGCTGGTATTCGCTCCGCAGGAGTCTCCTTTGCCTGCACTCACACCAAATACTTTCCTTCGGGGATCATCTCCCAACGAGCCACAGGAGGTTGTTGTACCAACGAACGTTGCACATGCTCTGCGAGATTCATATAAGCGATCTCAGCTACTAGCAGATGAAATGTGGAAGCGGTGGATAAGGGAATATATTCCCAGCATCAATCATCGGACGAGGTGGTTCACAGAAGCTCGCCCGCTGCAGAAAGGTGATCTAGTGTACGTGGTAGAAGGAGATCGACGGAAATCTTGGATGCGGGGTGTCGTAGAAGAACCGATAGTTTCCAGCGATGGACGAGTGAGGCAGGCGATTGTGCGAACAAACAGCGGAACCTACAAACGTGCGGTTGCAAAATTGGCGGTTCTGGAGATTGCTGAGGGTAACGCTGATCCGGTGGAAGGAGCCGGAACAGGATTACGGGTCGGGGATTGTTGTGGTAGTCACCCCCCTGGTTTGTAGGATTATTGGGTACATTTATACACGGCAATACGTACAGGCAGTTAACAGTGTACGAAGAAGGAGGAAGAGATTAAACTGTCATTCGAAGTATAGAAATCTAAATTACAAGCTGTTCTTATCAAACTAAATCTAAATCTAAAGTTTTCTCTTCTTAACCTAAATAAAATTACTAAAAGTATCGGTGTAGGAAGTGCAGATTAAAACTTATAACTACTTATTAAAACGTAAGTTAACCTAAACATGCAATATATTTACTTAAGCTAATATGAGAACAATATGCAGGCGATAGATTTTCCGGAACTGTTCCACGTGGTGTGCGTTGGATTTCGGATCGCTAACAGATAGTTATATGAGGTCAGTACAGAACAAATTTGTATTTACTAAATAGATAGCCATATATCAGACAAATTTCTAACAGCCGATCATCAGAAACCCGGCCAGAGCGATTTGCGGACCGGTTGTAACAGCCCTTTGAGGGAACAAAAGGAGAAACAAAATTTGTAAGAATTCCGATAAATTGATATAATGAAACTAAAACTAATTGAAATAAAACATTTCAGCTTTAAGCTGCCAACTAAAAAAGGCTGCTCTAAGGATTGTTAATCCTCACATCCGAACACAAATGAACCAATTGAAACAAATCAATCAAGCGAATCAAAAAGATAGAATGAATTTAAAGAATCCAGTGAATACAATAAATCAAATGAATGAAATGGATAAAATGAATAAAATGATTGGAATGAATGAAAAGGATAAAACTAATAAAAAATAAATTGAATAAAATGAATAAATAGAACAAATGAATCAAATAAACTAAACGAAGAGAATTGATAAAATGAATAAAATAGAAGAAAATGAATTGATTGAAATGAAAAATTAAGCGATGTTAAAAAGTTATAAATTAATAGAAAAAAATTACTTGTGAAATAAATAATTTGGAAGAAATGAATGAATCTGAAAAATTATTAAAATGAAGAAACTGAAAACATTTATAAATTGGAAAAAACCGAATAGAATGCATAGAAGGAAAGCAATGAATAAAAATAGGTTAAATAAATGATATGAATAAAATAAACGAAAAAAAAAATAAACTGATCAGAGTGAATCCAAAGAATAAAACGAATAAAATAGATCAAATGAACCCAAATGAACAAAAAGAATGCTTAATGAAATAAATAATTAAAAAGGCAAAGATCGCATACTTAAAATTAGTCAAATGTTCAAAATGAATAAAATAAACAAGACGAATAAAATCCTTGAAATGAAGAAACTGAAAAAATGGTATCAGAAAGTTATGAATTGTTTTTGAAAATCCCATCACATGAAAAATGGCTAATTAGTATGCAATGAACTTTCTAAAGTTTTCATTCTTTTTGTTTTCACCTCTTCGTTTTCGTTGTTCTTTTCTTGGCGGCGTTGGTTAAGATCATCTGGTGTTTCTACTTTATTGATGGACCTTAATTAGTTATAAGGAACCTGGAACGTTCAATTTGTTTTGGAATTCAATATTGGATAGAAAAGTAAGACAAGGTCAAACCTTTTAAACAGAGAGCGACAGACGGAGAATGCGATTTGTGAATGGGAAAGGTAGACATTTCAAAGTTTTCATTTGCATTGACGTAAATAGTGTGAAGCTATGCTATGTCGATAGCACAAAAGCCATTCAGTTGATTATAATGCAGTCTCTTTCCAGTCATCCTTATGGCTTGTATATTATTTCGTACTGAATTTTCGTTCAGGAAATATGGATAAATGAGTGCTAAACAGACCAATACTACGAAAAAGAAATGGTTCTAATTTTCAGGATAAGTATTTAATTTGTTAGAAACGCAAGCGGACAATGATAGTGTCACTTGACATAATACTGCTCTTGATGGCCATACTTTACATTACAAATCTTAATTTTCTGCGAATAAATATGTTTCTAGTTACATTGGTCATGAAAAGGGTACCTTCGGGTTAATTTGTCGTTACACAATAATGTGTATGACAAAAATGTAGTCAGATCAAACGTTTCCGTACACAGTACATCCAACGCTTCTAACTAATTGTGTCTTCCATTGAAACATCAATTGAATTGTACTTAGTATAGAGCAAAAATGAGCAACAATGAGTTAGAAGAAACATTGTACTTGGATCCCCCATTGAGAGTGGAGTCTTTGGGAGATTTCTTTTCCCGGAGCTAATTCGTGGATATTTTTAGACTCTGATCCGTTATTCTTCATAATAGTTCATATCAATACAATGAATATATATGTTAAATAATACATCACAAAAAAGATGTTCTTACTTTTCACATGACATATTTGAGCATATGATTCATTTAATATTCAATTCAGAAACAAAAAGTTTAAATAACGCAGTTTTCATCTTCAAACATCCATATTACCCAGTTAAGTTAAATATTTTTCTAGATAGCCATGAATTTTTTTTTAATAATAGTGTATATAGAAGCTCTGAATAGAACTGAATTAAATTTGAGTTGATGTAGTTTTCGATTTTTGGTCGCCTGCCTACCCATAGTTCAACGTTTCGAAAAGATACACCTTTCATCTTGATGGTGAGAAAATTTGAAAACAGTTATAGTTTTCTCATAATACAAACATTTTGCAAATTTTCTCAGGACTACAAATATTTTATTTACCAAGTAGAATAAATATTAAACTTGTTTTTACGTGATTGGACATTATTAAATATTTCAGATCATCAGAAGATCTTATCACACAGCTTAGAAATGGATAGAAAAACAACAAGGAAGATGTGAGTCGTGACAGTTACCACGAACACGAAGGAAGGACAGAAAGAGAGGGGGAGAGAGGGGAGAGAGAGAGGCGGCGTGTGAGAAAGGGCAAATTATGTTCAGTGCCGCGACCTTGTACTTATAGGTATATTATGCGATATAGTTAGGGATCATCCATAAATTACGTAGCATATTTTTTTAACACCCCCCCTCCTCCATCCTAGCCTTTCGTCACAAATCTCTAAATACCCCCTCTGGTAATTACGTAGCTTGACGGTAACCCTACCCCCTCTTGTCTCGATAAAAAATTTAAAAAATAAGAAACCATGTTAGTTAGATGAAACGGGTAAGGTTGTCGTGGCATCAGGTCAACCCCTATTCCCCTTTAAAAAGCTACGTAGCATGACATGACCCCCTACCCCATGTCCTCACACATCACCACAAAATACAAAACTCCCCCCTCCCCCATATAATGCTACGTCATTTATGGATGGTCCCTTATTACTTTAGCCAGGAGCAAAAGTTTTTTCCATTCCTTAGAACTATAAAAAGCGACGTACGTAGTACTTTTTTTTTTTCGATATCTGGATTTTTCGCGAAATGGCACTCGCTGAAAATATCAATTAAATCGACATAAAATTGCTTATTTAAAAATTATGCAATAAAAAATAAAATCCCACGCGCGTCGCATTATAGAGGGAACATTTATAGAGGGAACTGGGCCAATTCGGACCTAGTAAGGGTTTATGAGTTCTAGAACTGGAACGTGTCAACCGATACCCAAATAATTATTTTTCCTGATCGCGCACATGTTTTCCTAAGGCGACTTTTTACGATCTTTTACCGTAATGTGTAAAAACGGTTCTGCGCAAAAGTACATTCCTATTTAGGCCAAAATTATTCCTATTTATTTTTTATTTTTTATTTCCCATTTCCTATTTTTCAATAAATTTTGAGTTGTGAAATGAAACGTTCTCTTTGTTATAAAAAACTTTGTAATAAATATACAATAAAAAGTAAGAGCTCAGGCCAAATTACCTAAAAATAGGTTATGAGGCATAACGTCGAAATCTGTCAACCGATTTGCTAAAACTTATGTTTTCCTGAAACCTCAACCGACTGCGCACACTTTCCTCTCAAACGGTTTTTCGAGAACGCGTATCAGATCGTATGTACGGCAAAAGATCCGAATTGGACCAACCCACATTCTATTAATCACACCCCGATTAAACGGGAACAGTTGATAGCCTCGCCCAAAACAAGATATTAAATAAAAGATATCCGGCAGATCCAAAATCATGATAATGCACTTGATTTATTTAACTGTTGTTTCCAACAAAAATCTTGTTTTTCGACTTACACATTTTTCAAAATAAGCGCTCCGAAACAACATTCGCCCCTAGCGCACGAACACGAAAACTGAGAACCGCAAAATATTGAGAAATAGAAGCCACAGCCACGGAAATGGTATATACGCTTTTCATAATATTGCCATAGCTGAGAAACAGTTGGGGATCCGAATTGGCCAGCGGTCCGAATTGGCCCACTCCCCCCCTACTATTTGCAGCAAGCAATAAAGTTTTCTTTTGGAACTAAATTTAAATCAAAACGCTCATAACAAAAATTTTCAGAAATGTGGTAGTTCGAGATATTTTAAATTTTGTTTTATCGGAACAATTATTTTGTTTTATTACCACCTTTTCATAAGTTATTCGAGGTTCTTCATCAACAACAAAAGGTTTTTCAAAAGGCCCATAAAATTTCCTGTAACTTTCTGTGTCACATCAAGTCGACATTGTAAACCATTTGAAAGTTACACGAAAACATCAGCATGAAATTTAAAAAAAATGAATAAATGAAAAAAAAATTATTGAAAATTTCTTCATCATGCGATTACATTCAAAATGTTTATTTTCTCCTTAGATTATTGTTGACAACATATAAAAAATTTAAAAAAAAGTTTTTTTGCAATTTAAATTTTTAACATAAATTATTGTTTTTGTGAAAATGACACAATATTTTTTCCAGTGTATATTATTATGGTGTGAAGTATTTCTTTTCTCTAACTCGTTCTCAGATAGTTTTACTGTTTAAAATACAGTAATTGAACAAAAAAATGAAAGAAATGCACGCAGAAATGTCTACGCTCTTTTGAAAAGTTTCCCATGTATCAAAATATTGCAATAGCCAGGGAAAATCATGGAGATACATAAATCGAACACAATTGCGAAGTTTCGTCCGAATAGGTGATGTTCATATTTTGCGGTCGACCGGTTTCTCATGGAATCCCTCAGCTATAGTCTTCATCTGTAGGGTTCGTAATTCCTTTGTAGGATGAAGAATCTAATCATTGCTGTTTTGTGTTGTAAACATGACTTCATGTCCATACCTTTTACTCGTCTCTCCCTTGACAAGACGATATGGTAAATCTTCAAATAACGTAGCTAGCGTGTAGTATACTATATTTCTTCTGAGTGAAGAAAAATTTAGGTAAAAACAATTTTGTCTCCACTAAGGAGATAATTACTTTAAACAACTTTTGCGCGTTAAGGGCACAAAACCTATAACTAAATAACCTATGGAATTCGCGTTTCGACTTCATCTCATCAGAATCTGACACTAACTTAGTGATAGCGCTGGGCTTGCGCCGGATTGAAGCTAGGTCCAAAAACGAAAGCACTATTTATATTTCTGAGCAAACAACTCGCCCTATGTGATGTCCAACTGAAGATTGTTTTAGATAGTTTTGGTTTACGATTATAATTTTAGATTTTTAAATACGATTGAATACAAGAATCTACAGTAGAAATTAAAACTTTCTTTATTTGAAATATGGTACCATCAGAAAAGCAACAATTGTCTATTGATATAGATTTTTTCTCTGCGTTTTCTCGGTATAGTTTAGTACCACTCCAGAACTTATCTACAATTGCAAAAATATCACCATGTACAACTTCACGATGCAAACCTAATCAGTTCCACCCGCCATCATGCCAGCGACATTAAAAATGTAAATTAAGCAAACTTGCTACGAAACTGAGCGAGGGTGCTCGAAACAGCAACTGATTCCGTAGAGGTATATAAAATTTAAAATTACCGAAAATTACACTCCGTGCAGAAGGGATACAACTCTACTCCGCAAGATTGCCGCATCCTACAGCCAGCACCACCTTCAACAGCATCCAGTCCAAGCCGAGCATCTTCCTCTTCCTCTAATTCGTCTTATCGCGTTTCATTTTTATTAGAATTTTAATGTATCCCAACATAAATTAAGGATAACAAAAACGGAAAACGCGAATCTTAAAAAGTATTCTTCGCCGCGATGGTAGGTACATAGAGCGAGAGAGATTTTCCCCGGGAAGGGGTTGCCTCATCTTCGCCGATCTCGAAGCTGGAATGAGTCGCGAGGGTGGTGGTGCGGTGTATATAGCGAGCAGAAAAGAAAAATCACTCTAAAATTTAAATGAAAATCGTGTTCCAGTTCGCTTCACTGACTGCGGGTTGGATCTGCCTCAACTCCCTTTTCTCGCCCCCTGTTGCTACTTTGCATACACCAAGCCACCTTCTGCCGCCGCCCCGGGGACTTGGGTGGAAGGCTTTTCGACGAATGAAGGACTAAAATTTTAACTTTTTAGCTTAGTCGTTACTTTATTTTTTTTTGTTCTCCAAAAGGCTATGTGTACAAGTGGCCACCGCCTCGACCGTTCAATGGTTTCATTACGTCGTTCGGTTGAGCGGTAACAACCACTACACAGCAGTCCTGGATCTCATCAGCGGGACCGGCCAGTCGTGGAGTCTGTGTCTGTGCGTGCGTGCGTAGGCGAATTTGAACGGATACAAACGTGAAGCGAAGCTAAAATGAAGAAGCAAAATTAAATTTGTTTTGGGGTTTCGCAAAGAGTTGTTGCTTCTAGGATGGGGTTTGCTGGACACTAGGGTGGTTCGTTGCATTAGTCGAATTTGAGATTAAAATATAAAGTGAATATATTGAATTACAATTTCCAAAAGTACGTAGATTCTAAGTTAGCAGATTTGCGCTTAGTTCTTGACCAATAGTTAATTTCTTATTCTACTTTTTAACGATATTGAATTAGCTAGATATTACTAAGTAGGGAAAGTTATAAAAATTTTAGAGCCATAGTACTCAAGTGAGAGCAAGGATGTGAAATATACAAATCAGAAACCTAGAAGTGGTAGGGTCATTAGAAACAGGCTTAAAATCCTACAGACTAATCTTTTGTCTTCTGCTGGCAGGAGTCGAACTTAGGTAATGTTACTACCAATCACTCAAATCTACCAACATGTCTCACGGCAAAGACAGACTTGTCCCTCTTTACCATGAGAACCGACAATTAATTTCTTAGTAACCGACCTTTGGAATTCGCTGATACTCCCAATGATTTGCCACCTTACTAAAAATGTGTTCATATTCAATAGAACGATTAATTCATCGTTCTAGAGGATTGCCTCAACTTCAGAGTTTAATAATCTTTTTTGGAGATTATGACATACTGATAACTCTGTTGCATACATAGTATTTGGTATGGACGGTCATCGATTTTTTTCGATGTATATATTCATAGACCTGACTGAGGTTCGCTACCTTATCAGTCAATAAAATGATAGCCAGGATAACAACCCTACCGTAATCATCTAGTCCAAATTCCGGTCCACTCTGAGTATTCGCTCTCGGGACCAGGATGGTGCGTTCGGTGCGTGTCTTCAAACCAGCAGAAATCGTCGACGGACACCGACTCAACGACTGCCGTTTTACCGAGATATCCTTTCCGACTTTCAAGTGTTGGTGCTCCGGTGGAAATCGCCCAACGGAAAGCAACCCCTTTTGTAAATATGTATACGTATATTTACGTTCTAGGTAAAGTACGGCCGTACGCAAATGACGCAAACCAAGACCAGCATAATCTCGCGGGAAACAACCACCGACGGAATGGGACATCACAAACGGGATGCTGCATTCGCTGGAGCAGGATAGACTGCTGCGCGAAAATGAGTTCGGCTGGGATGGTTCGGGCGGGCTGAGAAGCGAGGGGTTGAAATTAAAAAGGGATTCACGAACAATATTCAAATGAGCAGTAGCAGCCTTTCGTTTTTAGTGCGTAAGCTGCGACACAGTCGTCGAAGAGTTATACGGCGGAAAAGGAGAGGAAATGCTTTTGCAACTTGGTCAGAA
>NW_026683542.1:22500-38205 GCF_030247195.1 Topomyia yanbarensis | reverse complement strand
TTGTATTTGTATTTGTATTTGTATTTGTATTTGTATTTGTATTTGTATTTGTATTTGTATTTGTATTTGTATTTGTATTTGTATTTGTATTTGTATTTGTATTTGTATTTGTATTTGTATTTGTATTTGTATTTGTATTTGTATTTGTATTTGTATTTGTATTTGTATTTGTATTTGTATTTGTATTTGTATTTGTATTTGTATTTGTATTTGTATTTGTATTTGTATTTGTATTTGTATTTGTATTTGTATTTGTATTTGTATTTGTATTTGTATTTGTATTTGTATTTGTATTTGTATTTGTATTTGTATTTGTATTTGTATTTGTATTTGTATTTGTATTTGTATTTGTATTTGTATTTGTATTTGTATTTGTATTTGTATTTGTATTTGTATTTGTATTTGTATTTGTATTTGTATTTGTATTTGTATTTGTATTTGTATTTGTATTTGTATTTGTATTTGTATTTGTATTTGTATTTGTATTTGTATTTGTATTTGTATTTGTATTTGTATTTGTATTTGTATTTGTATTTGTATTTGTATTTGTATTTGTATTTGTATTTGTATTTGTATTTGTATTTGTATTTGTATTTGTATTTGTATTTGTATTTGTATTTGTATTTGTATTTGTATTTGTATTTGTATTTGTATTTGTATTTGTATTTGTATTTGTATTTGTATTTGTATTTGTATTTGTATTTGTATTTGTATTTGTATTTGTATTTGTATTTGTATTTGTATTTGTATTTGTATTTGTATTTGTATTTGTATTTGTATTTGTATTTGTATTTGTATTTGTATTTGTATTTGTATTTGTATTTGTATTTGTATTTGTATTTGTATTTGTATTTGTATTTGTATTTGTATTTGTATTTGTATTTGTATTTGTATTTGTATTTGTATTTGTATTTGTATTTGTATTTGTATTTGTATTTGTATTTGTATTTGTATTTGTATTTGTATTTGTATTTGTATTTGTATTTGTATTTGTATTTGTATTTGTATTTGTATTTGTATTTGTATTTGTATTTGTATTTGTATTTGTATTTGTATTTGTATTTGTATTTGTATTTGTATTTGTATTTGTATTTGTATTTGTATTTGTATTTGTATTTGTATTTGTATTTGTATTTGTATTTGTATTTGTATTTGTATTTGTATTTGTATTTGTATTTGTATTTGTATTTGTATTTGTATTTGTATTTGTATTTGTATTTGTATTTGTATTTGTATTTGTATTTGTATTTGTATTTGTATTTGTATTTGTATTTGTATTTGTATTTGTATTTGTATTTGTATTTGTATTTGTATTTGTATTTGTATTTGTATTTGTATTTGTATTTGTATTTGTATTTGTATTTGTATTTGTATTTGTATTTGTATTTGTATTTGTATTTGTATTTGTATTTGTATTTGTATTTGTATTTGTATTTGTATTTGTATTTGTATTTGTATTTGTATTTGTATTTGTATTTGTATTTGTATTTGTATTTGTATTTGTATTTGTATTTGTATTTGTATTTGTATTTGTATTTGTATTTGTATTTGTATTTGTATTTGTATTTGTATTTGTATTTGTATTTGTATTTGTATTTGTATTTGTATTTGTATTTGTATTTGTATTTGTATTTGTATTTGTATTTGTATTTGTATTTGTATTTGTATTTGTATTTGTATTTGTATTTGTATTTGTATTTGTATTTGTATTTGTATTTGTATTTGTATTTGTATTTGTATTTGTATTTGTATTTGTATTTGTATTTGTATTTGTATTTGTATTTGTATTTGTATTTGTATTTGTATTTGTATTTGTATTTGTATTTGTATTTGTATTTGTATTTGTATTTGTATTTGTATTTGTATTTGTATTTGTATTTGTATTTGTATTTGTATTTGTATTTGTATTTGTATTTGTATTTGTATTTGTATTTGTATTTGTATTTGTATTTGTATTTGTATTTGTATTTGTATTTGTATTTGTATTTGTATTTGTATTTGTATTTGTATTTGTATTTGTATTTGTATTTGTATTTGTATTTGTATTTGTATTTGTATTTGTATTTGTATTTGTATTTGTATTTGTATTTGTATTTGTATTTGTATTTGTATTTGTATTTGTATTTGTATTTGTATTTGTATTTGTATTTGTATTTGTATTTGTATTTGTATTTGTATTTGTATTTGTATTTGTATTTGTATTTGTATTTGTATTTGTATTTGTATTTGTATTTGTATTTGTATTTGTATTTGTATTTGTATTTGTATTTGTATTTGTATTTGTATTTGTATTTGTATTTGTATTTGTATTTGTATTTGTATTTGTATTTGTATTTGTATTTGTATTTGTATTTGTATTTGTATTTGTATTTGTATTTGTATTTGTATTTGTATTTGTATTTGTATTTGTATTTGTATTTGTATTTGTATTTGTATTTGTATTTGTATTTGTATTTGTATTTGTATTTGTATTTGTATTTGTATTTGTATTTGTATTTGTATTTGTATTTGTATTTGTATTTGTATTTGTATTTGTATTTGTATTTGTATTTGTATTTGTATTTGTATTTGTATTTGTATTTGTATTTGTATTTGTATTTGTATTTGTATTTGTATTTGTATTTGTATTTGTATTTGTATTTGTATTTGTATTTGTATTTGTATTTGTATTTGTATTTGTATTTGTATTTGTATTTGTATTTGTATTTGTATTTGTATTTGTATTTGTATTTGTATTTGTATTTGTATTTGTATTTGTATTTGTATTTGTATTTGTATTTGTATTTGTATTTGTATTTGTATTTGTATTTGTATTTGTATTTGTATTTGTATTTGTATTTGTATTTGTATTTGTATTTGTATTTGTATTTGTATTTGTATTTGTATTTGTATTTGTATTTGTATTTGTATTTGTATTTGTATTTGTATTTGTATTTGTATTTGTATTTGTATTTGTATTTGTATTTGTATTTGTATTTGTATTTGTATTTGTATTTGTATTTGTATTTGTATTTGTATTTGTATTTGTATTTGTATTTGTATTTGTATTTGTATTTGTATTTGTATTTGTATTTGTATTTGTATTTGTATTTGTATTTGTATTTGTATTTGTATTTGTATTTGTATTTGTATTTGTATTTGTATTTGTATTTGTATTTGTATTTGTATTTGTATTTGTATTTGTATTTGTATTTGTATTTGTATTTGTATTTGTATTTGTATTTGTATTTGTATTTGTATTTGTATTTGTATTTGTATTTGTATTTGTATTTGTATTTGTATTTGTATTTGTATTTGTATTTGTATTTGTATTTGTATTTGTATTTGTATTTGTATTTGTATTTGTATTTGTATTTGTATTTGTATTTGTATTTGTATTTGTATTTGTATTTGTATTTGTATTTGTATTTGTATTTGTATTTGTATTTGTATTTGTATTTGTATTTGTATTTGTATTTGTATTTGTATTTGTATTTGTATTTGTATTTGTATTTGTATTTGTATTTGTATTTGTATTTGTATTTGTATTTGTATTTGTATTTGTATTTGTATTTGTATTTGTATTTGTATTTGTATTTGTATTTGTATTTGTATTTGTATTTGTATTTGTATTTGTATTTGTATTTGTATTTGTATTTGTATTTGTATTTGTATTTGTATTTGTATTTGTATTTGTATTTGTATTTGTATTTGTATTTGTATTTGTATTTGTATTTGTATTTGTATTTGTATTTGTATTTGTATTTGTATTTGTATTTGTATTTGTATTTGTATTTGTATTTGTATTTGTATTTGTATTTGTATTTGTATTTGTATTTGTATTTGTATTTGTATTTGTATTTGTATTTGTATTTGTATTTGTATTTGTATTTGTATTTGTATTTGTATTTGTATTTGTATTTGTATTTGTATTTGTATTTGTATTTGTATTTGTATTTGTATTTGTATTTGTATTTGTATTTGTATTTGTATTTGTATTTGTATTTGTATTTGTATTTGTATTTGTATTTGTATTTGTATTTGTATTTGTATTTGTATTTGTATTTGTATTTGTATTTGTATTTGTATTTGTATTTGTATTTGTATTTGTATTTGTATTTGTATTTGTATTTGTATTTGTATTTGTATTTGTATTTGTATTTGTATTTGTATTTGTATTTGTATTTGTATTTGTATTTGTATTTGTATTTGTATTTGTATTTGTATTTGTATTTGTATTTGTATTTGTATTTGTATTTGTATTTGTATTTGTATTTGTATTTGTATTTGTATTTGTATTTGTATTTGTATTTGTATTTGTATTTGTATTTGTATTTGTATTTGTATTTGTATTTGTATTTGTATTTGTATTTGTATTTGTATTTGTATTTGTATTTGTATTTGTATTTGTATTTGTATTTGTATTTGTATTTGTATTTGTATTTGTATTTGTATTTGTATTTGTATTTGTATTTGTATTTGTATTTGTATTTGTATTTGTATTTGTATTTGTATTTGTATTTGTATTTGTATTTGTATTTGTATTTGTATTTGTATTTGTATTTGTATTTGTATTTGTATTTGTATTTGTATTTGTATTTGTATTTGTATTTGTATTTGTATTTGTATTTGTATTTGTATTTGTATTTGTATTTGTATTTGTATTTGTATTTGTATTTGTATTTGTATTTGTATTTGTATTTGTATTTGTATTTGTATTTGTATTTGTATTTGTATTTGTATTTGTATTTGTATTTGTATTTGTATTTGTATTTGTATTTGTATTTGTATTTGTATTTGTATTTGTATTTGTATTTGTATTTGTATTTGTATTTGTATTTGTATTTGTATTTGTATTTGTATTTGTATTTGTATTTGTATTTGTATTTGTATTTGTATTTGTATTTGTATTTGTATTTGTATTTGTATTTGTATTTGTATTTGTATTTGTATTTGTATTTGTATTTGTATTTGTATTTGTATTTGTATTTGTATTTGTATTTGTATTTGTATTTGTATTTGTATTTGTATTTGTATTTGTATTTGTATTTGTATTTGTATTTGTATTTGTATTTGTATTTGTATTTGTATTTGTATTTGTATTTGTATTTGTATTTGTATTTGTATTTGTATTTGTATTTGTATTTGTATTTGTATTTGTATTTGTATTTGTATTTGTATTTGTATTTGTATTTGTATTTGTATTTGTATTTGTATTTGTATTTGTATTTGTATTTGTATTTGTATTTGTATTTGTATTTGTATTTGTATTTGTATTTGTATTTGTATTTGTATTTGTATTTGTATTTGTATTTGTATTTGTATTTGTATTTGTATTTGTATTTGTATTTGTATTTGTATTTGTATTTGTATTTGTATTTGTATTTGTATTTGTATTTGTATTTGTATTTGTATTTGTATTTGTATTTGTATTTGTATTTGTATTTGTATTTGTATTTGTATTTGTATTTGTATTTGTATTTGTATTTGTATTTGTATTTGTATTTGTATTTGTATTTGTATTTGTATTTGTATTTGTATTTGTATTTGTATTTGTATTTGTATTTGTATTTGTATTTGTATTTGTATTTGTATTTGTATTTGTATTTGTATTTGTATTTGTATTTGTATTTGTATTTGTATTTGTATTTGTATTTGTATTTGTATTTGTATTTGTATTTGTATTTGTATTTGTATTTGTATTTGTATTTGTATTTGTATTTGTATTTGTATTTGTATTTGTATTTGTATTTGTATTTGTATTTGTATTTGTATTTGTATTTGTATTTGTATTTGTATTTGTATTTGTATTTGTATTTGTATTTGTATTTGTATTTGTATTTGTATTTGTATTTGTATTTGTATTTGTATTTGTATTTGTATTTGTATTTGTATTTGTATTTGTATTTGTATTTGTATTTGTATTTGTATTTGTATTTGTATTTGTATTTGTATTTGTATTTGTATTTGTATTTGTATTTGTATTTGTATTTGTATTTGTATTTGTATTTGTATTTGTATTTGTATTTGTATTTGTATTTGTATTTGTATTTGTATTTGTATTTGTATTTGTATTTGTATTTGTATTTGTATTTGTATTTGTATTTGTATTTGTATTTGTATTTGTATTTGTATTTGTATTTGTATTTGTATTTGTATTTGTATTTGTATTTGTATTTGTATTTGTATTTGTATTTGTATTTGTATTTGTATTTGTATTTGTATTTGTATTTGTATTTGTATTTGTATTTGTATTTGTATTTGTATTTGTATTTGTATTTGTATTTGTATTTGTATTTGTATTTGTATTTGTATTTGTATTTGTATTTGTATTTGTATTTGTATTTGTATTTGTATTTGTATTTGTATTTGTATTTGTATTTGTATTTGTATTTGTATTTGTATTTGTATTTGTATTTGTATTTGTATTTGTATTTGTATTTGTATTTGTATTTGTATTTGTATTTGTATTTGTATTTGTATTTGTATTTGTATTTGTATTTGTATTTGTATTTGTATTTGTATTTGTATTTGTATTTGTATTTGTATTTGTATTTGTATTTGTATTTGTATTTGTATTTGTATTTGTATTTGTATTTGTATTTGTATTTGTATTTGTATTTGTATTTGTATTTGTATTTGTATTTGTATTTGTATTTGTATTTGTATTTGTATTTGTATTTGTATTTGTATTTGTATTTGTATTTGTATTTGTATTTGTATTTGTATTTGTATTTGTATTTGTATTTGTATTTGTATTTGTATTTGTATTTGTATTTGTATTTGTATTTGTATTTGTATTTGTATTTGTATTTGTATTTGTATTTGTATTTGTATTTGTATTTGTATTTGTATTTGTATTTGTATTTGTATTTGTATTTGTATTTGTATTTGTATTTGTATTTGTATTTGTATTTGTATTTGTATTTGTATTTGTATTTGTATTTGTATTTGTATTTGTATTTGTATTTGTATTTGTATTTGTATTTGTATTTGTATTTGTATTTGTATTTGTATTTGTATTTGTATTTGTATTTGTATTTGTATTTGTATTTGTATTTGTATTTGTATTTGTATTTGTATTTGTATTTGTATTTGTATTTGTATTTGTATTTGTATTTGTATTTGTATTTGTATTTGTATTTGTATTTGTATTTGTATTTGTATTTGTATTTGTATTTGTATTTGTATTTGTATTGTATTTGTATTTGTATTTGTATTTGTATTTGTATTTGTATTTGTATTTGTATTTGTATTTGTATTTGTATTTGTATTTGTATTTGTATTTGTATTTGTATTTGTATTTGTATTTGTATTTGTATTTGTATTTGTATTTGTATTTGTATTTGTATTTGTATTTGTATTTGTATTTGTATTTGTATTTGTATTTGTATTTGTATTTGTATTTGTATTTGTATTTGTATTTGTATTTGTATTTGTATTTGTATTTGTATTTGTATTTGTATTTGTATTTGTATTTGTATTTGTATTTGTATTTGTATTTGTATTTGTATTTGTATTTGTATTTGTATTTGTATTTGTATTTGTATTTGTATTTGTATTTGTATTTGTATTTGTATTTGTATTTGTATTTGTATTTGTATTTGTATTTGTATTTGTATTTGTATTTGTATTTGTTTTGTATTTGTATTTGTATTTGTATTTGTATTTGTATTTGTATTTGTATTTGTATTTGTATTTGTATTTGTATTTGTATTTGTATTTGTATTTGTATTTGTATTTGTATTTGTATTTGTATTTGTATTTGTATTTGTATTTGTATTTGTATTTGTATTTGTATTTGTATTTGTATTTGTATTTGTATTTGTATTTGTATTTGTATTTGTATTTGTATTTGTATTTGTATTTGTATTTGTATTTGTATTTGTATTTGTATTTGTATTTGTATTTGTATTTGTATTTGTATTTGTATTTGTATTTGTATTTGTATTTGTATTTGTATTTGTATTTGTATTTGTATTTGTATTTGTATTTGTATTTGTATTTGTATTTGTATTTGTATTTGTATTTGTATTTGTATTTGTATTTGTATTTGTATTTGTATTTGTATTTGTATTTGTATTTGTATTTGTATTTGTATTTGTATTTGTATTTGTATTTGTATTTGTATTTGTATTTGTATTTGTATTTGTATTTGTATTTGTATTTGTATTTGTATTTGTATTTGTATTTGTATTTGTATTTGTATTTGTATTTGTATTTGTATTTGTATTTGTATTTGTATTTGTATTTGTATTTGTATTTGTATTTGTATTTGTATTTGTATTTGTATTTGTATTTGTATTTGTATTTGTATTTGTATTTGTATTTGTATTTGTATTTGTATTTGTATTTGTATTTGTATTTGTATTTGTATTTGTATTTGTATTTGTATTTGTATTTGTATTTGTATTTGTATTTGTATTTGTATTTGTATTTGTATTTGTATTTGTATTTGTATTTGTATTTGTATTTGTATTTGTATTTGTATTTGTATTTGTATTTGTATTTGTATTTGTATTTGTATTTGTATTTGTATTTGTATTTGTATTTGTATTTGTATTTGTATTTGTATTTGTATTTGTATTTGTATTTGTATTTGTATTTGTATTTGTATTTGTATTTGTATTTGTATTTGTATTTGTATTTGTATTTGTATTTGTATTTGTATTTGTATTTGTATTTGTATTTGTATTTGTATTTGTATTTGTATTTGTATTTGTATTTGTATTTGTATTTGTATTTGTATTTGTATTTGTATTTGTATTTGTATTTGTATTTGTATTTGTATTTGTATTTGTATTTGTATTTGTATTTGTATTTGTATTTGTATTTGTATTTGTATTTGTATTTGTATTTGTATTTGTATTTGTATTTGTATTTGTATTTGTATTTGTATTTGTATTTGTATTTGTATTTGTATTTGTATTTGTATTTGTATTTGTATTTGTATTTGTATTTGTATTTGTATTTGTATTTGTATTTGTATTTGTATTTGTATTTGTATTTGTATTTGTATTTGTATTTGTATTTGTATTTGTATTTGTATTTGTATTTGTATTTGTATTTGTATTTGTATTTGTATTTGTATTTGTATTTGTATTTGTATTTGTATTTGTATTTGTATTTGTATTTGTATTTGTATTTGTATTTGTATTTGTATTTGTATTTGTATTTGTATTTGTATTTGTATTTGTATTTGTATTTGTATTTGTATTTGTATTTGTATTTGTATTTGTATTTGTATTTGTATTTGTATTTGTATTTGTATTTGTATTTGTATTTGTATTTGTATTTGTATTTGTATTTGTATTTGTATTTGTATTTGTATTTGTATTTGTATTTGTATTTGTATTTGTATTTGTATTTGTATTTGTATTTGTATTTGTATTTGTATTTGTATTTGTATTTGTATTTGTATTTGTATTTGTATTTGTATTTGTATTTGTATTTGTATTTGTATTTGTATTTGTATTTGTATTTGTATTTGTATTTGTATTTGTATTTGTATTTGTATTTGTATTTGTATTTGTATTTGTATTTGTATTTGTATTTGTATTTGTATTTGTATTTGTATTTGTATTTGTATTTGTATTTGTATTTGTATTTGTATTTGTATTTGTATTTGTATTTGTATTTGTATTTGTATTTGTATTTGTATTTGTATTTGTATTTGTATTTGTATTTGTATTTGTATTTGTATTTGTATTTGTATTTGTATTTGTATTTGTATTTGTATTTGTATTTGTATTTGTATTTGTATTTGTATTTGTATTTGTATTTGTATTTGTATTTGTATTTGTATTTGTATTTGTATTTGTATTTGTATTTGTATTTGTATTTGTATTTGTATTTGTATTTGTATTTGTATTTGTATTTGTATTTGTATTTGTATTTGTATTTGTATTTGTATTTGTATTTGTATTTGTATTTGTATTTGTATTTGTATTTGTATTTGTATTTGTATTTGTATTTGTATTTGTATTTGTATTTGTATTTGTATTTGTATTTGTATTTGTATTTGTATTTGTATTTGTATTTGTATTTGTATTTGTATTTGTATTTGTATTTGTATTTGTATTTGTATTTGTATTTGTATTTGTATTTGTATTTGTATTTGTATTTGTATTTGTATTTGTATTTGTATTTGTATTTGTATTTGTATTTGTATTTGTATTTGTATTTGTATTTGTATATTTGTATTTGTATTTGTATTTGTATTTGTATTTGTATTTGTATTTGTATTTGTATTTGTATTTGTATTTGTATTTGTATTTGTATTTGTATTTGTATTTGTATTTGTATTTGTATTTGTATTTGTATTTGTATTTGTATTTGTATTTGTATTTGTATTTGTATTTGTATTTGTATTTGTATTTGTATTTGTATTTGTATTTGTATTTGTATTTGTATTTGTATTTGTATTTGTATTTGTATTTGTATTTGTATTTGTATTTGTATTTGTATTTGTATTTGTATTTGTATTTGTATTTGTATTTGTATTTGTATTTGTATTTGTATTTGTATTTGTATTTGTATTTGTATTTGTATTTGTATTTGTATTTGTATTTGTATTTGTATTTGTATTTGTATTTGTATTTGTATTTGTATTTGTATTTGTATTTGTATTTGTATTTGTATTTGTATTTGTATTTGTATTTGTATTTGTATTTGTATTTGTATTTGTATTTGTATTTGTATTTGTATTTGTATTTGTATTTGTATTTGTATTTGTATTTGTATTTGTATTTGTATTTGTATTTGTATTTGTATTTGTATTTGTATTTGTATTTGTATTTGTATTTGTATTTGTATTTGTATTTGTATTTGTATTTGTATTTGTATTTGTATTTGTATTTGTATTTGTATTTGTATTTGTATTTGTATTTGTATTTGTATTTGTATTTGTATTTGTATTTGTATTTGTATTTGTATTGTATTTGTATTTGTATTTGTATTTGTATTTGTATTTGTATTTGTATTTGTATTTGTATTTGTATTTGTATTTGTATTTGTATTTGTATTTGTATTTGTATTTGTATTTGTATTTGTATTTGTATTTGTATTTGTATTTGTATTTGTATTTGTATTTGTATTTGTATTTGTATTTGTATTTGTATTTGTATTTGTATTTGTATTTGTATTTGTATTTGTATTTGTATTTGTATTTGTATTTGTATTTGTATTTGTATTTGTATTTGTATTTGTATTTGTATTTGTATTTGTATTTGTATTTGTATTTGTATTTGTATTTGTATTTGTATTTGTATTTGTATTTGTATTGTATTTGTATTTGTATTTGTATTTGTATTTGTATTTGTATTTGTATTTGTATTTGTATTTGTATTTGTATTTGTATTTGTATTTGTATTTGTATTTGTATTTGTATTTGTATTTGTATTTGTATTTGTATTTGTATTTGTATTTGTATTTGTATTTGTATTTGTATTTGTATTTGTATTTGTATTTGTATTTGTATTTGTATTTGTATTTGTATTTGTATTTGTATTTGTATTTGTATTTGTATTTGTATTTGTATTTGTATTTGTATTTGTATTTGTATTTGTATTTGTATTTGTATTTGTATTTGTATTTGTATTTGTATTTGTATTTGTATTTGTATTTGTATTTGTATTTGTATTTGTATTTGTATTTGTATTTGTATTTGTATTTGTATTTGTATTTGTATTTGTATTTGTATTTGTATTTGTATTTGTATTTGTATTTGTATTTGTATTTGTATTTGTATTTGTATTTGTATTTGTATTTGTATTTGTATTTGTATTTGTATTTGTATTTGTATTTGTATTTGTATTTGTTTGTATTTGTATTTGTATTTGTATTTGTATTTGTTTGTATTTGTATTTGTATTTGTATTTGTATTTGTATTTGTATTTGTATTTGTATTTGTATTTGTATTTGTATTTGTATTTGTATTTGTATTTGTATTTGTATTTGTATTTGTATTTGTATTTGTATTTGTATTTGTATTTGTATTTGTATTTGTATTGTGTTGTATTTGTATTTGTATTTGTATTTGTATTTGTATTTGTATTTGTATTTGTATTTGTATTTGTATTTGTATTTGTATTTGTATTTGTATTTGTATTTGTATTTGTATTTGTATTTGTATTTGTATTTGTATTTGTATTTGTATTTGTATTTGTATTTGTATTTGTATTTGTATTTGTATTTGTATTTGTATTTGTATTTGTATTTGTATTTGTATTTGTATTTGTATTTGTATTTGTATTTGTATTTGTATTTGTATTTGTATTTGTATTTGTATTTGTATTTGTATTTGTATTTGTATTTGTATTTGTATTTGTATTTGTATTTGTATTTGTATTTGTATTTGTATTTGTATTTGTATTTGTATTTGTATTTGTATTTGTATTTGTATTTGTATTTGTATTTGTATTTGTATTTGTATTTGTATTTGTATTTGTATTTGTATTTGTATTTGTATTTGTATTTGTATTTGTATTTGTATTTGTATTTGTATTTGTATTTGTATTTGTATTTGTATTTGTATTTGTATTTGTATTTGTATTTGTATTTGTATTTGTATTTGTATTTGTATTGTATTTGTATTTGTATTTGTATTTGTATTTGTATTTGTATTTGTATTTGTATTTGTATTTGTATTTGTATTTGTATTTGTATTTGTATTTGTATTTGTATTTGTATTTGTATTTGTATTTGTATTTGTATTTGTATTTGTATTTGTATTTGTATTTGTATTTGTATTTGTATTTGTATTTGTATTTGTATTTGTATTTGTATTTGTATTTGTATTTGTATTTGTATTTGTATTTGTATTTGTATTTGTATTTGTATTTGTATTTGTATTTGTATTTGTATTTGTATTTGTATTTGTATTTGTATTTGTATTTGTATTTGTATTTGTATTTGTATTTGTATTTGTATTTGTATTTGTATTTGTATTTGTATTTGTATTTGTATTTGTATTTGTATTTGTATTTGTATTTGTATTTGTATTTGTATTTGTATTTGTATTTGTATTTGTATTTGTATTTGTATTTGTATTTGTATTTGTATTTGTATTTGTATTTGTATTTGTATTTGTATTTGTATTTGTATTTGTATTTGTATTTGTATTTGTATTTGTATTTGTATTTGTATTTGTATTTGTATTTGTATTTGTATTTGTATTTGTATTTGTATTTGTATTTGTATTTGTATTTGTATTTGTATTTGTATTTGTATTTGTATTTGTATTTGTATTTGTATTTGTATTTGTATTTGTATTTGTATTTGTATTTGTATTTGTATTTGTATTTGTATTTGTATTTGTATTTGTATTTGTATTTGTATTTGTATTTGTATTTGTATTTGTATTTGTATTTGTATTTGTATTTGTATTTGTATTTGTATTTGTATTTGTATTTGTATTTGTATTTGTATTTGTATTTGTATTTGTATTTGTATTTGTATTTGTATTTGTATTTGTATTTGTATTTGTATTTGTATTTGTATTTGTATTTGTATTTGTATTTGTATTTGTATTTGTATTTGTATTTGTATTTGTATTTGTATTTGTATTTGTATTTGTATTTGTATTTGTATTTGTATTTGTATTTGTATTTGTATTTGTATTTGTATTTGTATTTGTATTTGTATTTGTATTTGTATTTGTATTTGTATTTGTATTTGTATTTGTATTTGTATTTGTATTTGTATTTGTATTTGTATTTGTATTTGTATTTGTATTTGTATTTGTATTTGTATTTGTATTTGTATTTGTATTTGTATTTGTATTTGTATTTGTATTTGTATTTGTATTTGTATTTGTATTTGTATTTGTATTTGTATTTGTATTTGTATTTGTATTTGTATTTGTATTTGTATTTGTATTTGTATTTGTATTTGTATTTGTATTTGTATTTGTATTTGTATTTGTATTTGTATTTGTATTTGTATTTGTATTTGTATTTGTATTTGTATTTGTATTTGTATTTGTATTTGTATTTGTATTTGTATTTGTATTTGTATTTGTATTTGTATTTGTATTTGTATTTGTATTTGTATTTGTATTTGTATTTGTATTTGTATTTGTATTTGTATTTGTATTTGTATTTGTATTTGTATTTGTATTTGTATTTGTATTTGTATTTGTATTTGTATTTGTATTTGTATTTGTATTTGTATTTGTATTTGTATTTGTATTTGTATTTGTATTTGTATTTGTATTTGTATTTGTATTTGTATTTGTATTTGTATTTGTATTTGTATTTGTATTTGTATTTGTATTTGTATTTGTATTTGTATTTGTATTTGTATTTGTATTTGTATTTGTATTTGTATTTGTATTTGTATTTGTATTTGTATTTGTATTTGTATTTGTATTTGTATTTGTATTTGTATTTGTATTTGTATTTGTATTTGTATTTGTATTTGTATTTGTATTTGTATTTGTATTTGTATTTGTATTTGTATTTGTATTTGTATTTGTATTTGTATTTGTATTTGTATTTGTATTTGTATTTGTATTTGTATTTGTATTTGTATTTGTATTTGTATTTGTATTTGTATTTGTATTTGTATTTGTATTTGTATTTGTATTTGTATTTGTATTTGTATTTGTATTTGTATTTGTATTTGTATTTGTATTTGTATTTGTATTTGTATTTGTATTTGTATTTGTATTTGTATTTGTATTTGTATTTGTATTTGTATTTGTATTTGTATTTGTATTTGTATTTGTATTTGTATTTGTATTTGTATTTGTATTTGTATTTGTATTTGTATTTGTATTTGTATTTGTATTTGTATTTGTATTTGTATTTGTATTTGTATTTGTATTTGTATTTGTATTTGTATTTGTATTTGTATTTGTATTTGTATTTGTATTTGTATTTGTATTTGTATTTGTATTTGTATTTGTATTTGTATTTGTATTTGTATTTGTATTTGTATTTGTATTTGTATTTGTATTTGTATTTGTATTTGTATTTGTATTTGTATTTGTATTTGTATTTGTATTTGTATTTGTATTTGTATTTGTATTTGTATTTGTATTTGTATTTGTATTTGTATTTGTATTTGTATTTGTATTTGTATTTGTATTTGTATTTGTATTTGTATTTGTATTTGTATTTGTATTTGTATTTGTATTTGTATTTGTATTTGTATTTGTATTTGTATTTGTATTTGTATTTGTATTTGTATTTGTATTTGTATTTGTATTTGTATTTGTATTTGTATTTGTATTTGTATTTGTATTTGTATTTGTATTTGTATTTGTATTTGTATTTGTATTTGTATTTGTATTTGTATTTGTATTTGTATTTGTATTTGTATTTGTATTTGTATTTGTATTTGTATTTGTATTTGTATTTGTATTTGTATTTGTATTTGTATTTGTATTTGTATTTGTATTTGTATTTGTATTTGTATTTGTATTTGTATTTGTATTTGTATTTGTATTTGTATTTGTATTTGTATTTGTATTTGTATTTGTATTTGTATTTGTATTTGTATTTGTATTTGTATTTGTATTTGTATTTGTATTTGTATTTGTATTTGTATTTGTATTTGTATTTGTATTTGTATTTGTATTTGTATTTGTATTTGTATTTGTATTTGTATTTGTATTTGTATTTGTATTTGTATTTGTATTTGTATTTGTATTTGTATTTGTATTTGTATTTGTATTTGTATTTGTATTTGTATTTGTATTTGTATTTGTATTTGTATTTGTAT
>NW_026683542.1:0-17500 GCF_030247195.1 Topomyia yanbarensis | reverse complement strand
TATTTGTATTTGTATTTGTATTTGTATTTGTATTTGTATTTGTATTTGTATTTGTATTTGTATTTGTATTTGTATTTGTATTTGTATTTGTATTTGTATTTGTATTTGTATTTGTATTTGTATTTGTATTTGTATTTGTATTTGTATTTGTATTTGTATTTGTATTTGTATTTGTATTTGTATTTGTATTTGTATTTGTATTTGTATTTGTATTTGTATTTGTATTTGTATTTGTATTTGTATTTGTATTTGTATTTGTATTTGTATTTGTATTTGTATTTGTATTTGTATTTGTATTTGTATTTGTATTTGTATTTGTATTTGTATTTGTATTTGTATTTGTATTTGTATTTGTATTTGTATTTGTATTTGTATTTGTATTTGTATTTGTATTTGTATTTGTATTTGTATTTGTATTTGTATTTGTATTTGTATTTGTATTTGTATTTGTATTTGTATTTGTATTTGTATTTGTATTTGTATTTGTATTTGTATTTGTATTTGTATTTGTATTTGTATTTGTATTTGTATTTGTATTTGTATTTGTATTTGTATTTGTATTTGTATTTGTATTTGTATTTGTATTTGTATTTGTATTTGTATTTGTATTTGTATTTGTATTTGTATTTGTATTTGTATTTGTATTTGTATTTGTATTTGTATTTGTATTTGTATTTGTATTTGTATTTGTATTTGTATTTGTATTTGTATTTGTATTTGTATTTGTATTTGTATTTGTATTTGTATTTGTATTTGTATTTGTATTTGTATTTGTATTTGTATTTGTATTTGTATTTGTATTTGTATTTGTATTTGTATTTGTATTTGTATTTGTATTTGTATTTGTATTTGTATTTGTATTTGTATTTGTATTTGTATTTGTATTTGTATTTGTATTTGTATTTGTATTTGTATTTGTATTTGTATTTGTATTTGTATTTGTATTTGTATTTGTATTTGTATTTGTATTTGTATTTGTATTTGTATTTGTATTTGTATTTGTATTTGTATTTGTATTTGTATTTGTATTTGTATTTGTATTTGTATTTGTATTTGTATTTGTATTTGTATTTGTATTTGTATTTGTATTTGTATTTGTATTTGTATTTGTATTTGTATTTGTATTTGTATTTGTATTTGTATTTGTATTTGTATTTGTATTTGTATTTGTATTTGTATTTGTATTTGTATTTGTATTTGTATTTGTATTTGTATTTGTATTTGTATTTGTATTTGTATTTGTATTTGTATTTGTATTTGTATTTGTATTTGTATTTGTATTTGTATTTGTATTTGTATTTGTATTTGTATTTGTATTTGTATTTGTATTTGTATTTGTATTTGTATTTGTATTTGTATTTGTATTTGTATTTGTATTTGTATTTGTATTTGTATTTGTATTTGTATTTGTATTTGTATTTGTATTTGTATTTGTATTTGTATTTGTATTTGTATTTGTATTTGTATTTGTATTTGTATTTGTATTTGTATTTGTATTTGTATTTGTATTTGTATTTGTATTTGTATTTGTATTTGTATTTGTATTTGTATTTGTATTTGTATTTGTATTTGTATTTGTATTTGTATTTGTATTTGTATTTGTATTTGTATTTGTATTTGTATTTGTATTTGTATTTGTATTTGTATTTGTATTTGTATTTGTATTTGTATTTGTATTTGTATTTGTATTTGTATTTGTATTTGTATTTGTATTTGTATTTGTATTTGTATTTGTATTTGTATTTGTATTTGTATTTGTATTTGTATTTGTATTTGTATTTGTATTTGTATTTGTATTTGTATTTGTATTTGTATTTGTATTTGTATTTGTATTTGTATTTGTATTTGTATTTGTATTTGTATTTGTATTTGTATTTGTATTTGTATTTGTATTTGTATTTGTATTTGTATTTGTATTTGTATTTGTATTTGTATTTGTATTTGTATTTGTATTTGTATTTGTATTTGTATTTGTATTTGTATTTGTATTTGTATTTGTATTTGTATTTGTATTTGTATTTGTATTTGTATTTGTATTTGTATTTGTATTTGTATTTGTATTTGTATTTGTATTTGTATTTGTATTTGTATTTGTATTTGTATTTGTATTTGTATTTGTATTTGTATTTGTATTTGTATTTGTATTTGTATTTGTATTTGTATTTGTATTTGTATTTGTATTTGTATTTGTATTTGTATTTGTATTTGTATTTGTATTTGTATTTGTATTTGTATTTGTATTTGTATTTGTATTTGTATTTGTATTTGTATTTGTATTTGTATTTGTATTTGTATTTGTATTTGTATTTGTATTTGTATTTGTATTTGTATTTGTATTTGTATTTGTATTTGTATTTGTATTTGTATTTGTATTTGTATTTGTATTTGTATTTGTATTTGTATTTGTATTTGTATTTGTATTTGTATTTGTATTTGTATTTGTATTTGTATTTGTATTTGTATTTGTATTTGTATTTGTATTTGTATTTGTATTTGTATTTGTATTTGTATTTGTATTTGTATTTGTATTTGTATTTGTATTTGTATTTGTATTTGTATTTGTATTTGTATTTGTATTTGTATTTGTATTTGTACAAATACAAATACAAATACAAATACAAATACAAATACAAATACAAATACAAATACAAATACAAATACAAATACAAATACAAATACAAATACAAATACAAATACAAATACAAATACAAATACAAATACAAATACAAATACAAATACAAATACAAATACAAATACAAATACAAATACAAATACAAATACAAATACAAATACAAATACAAATACAAATACAAATACAAATACAAATACAAATACAAATACAAATACAAATACAAATACAAATACAAATACAAATACAAATACAAATACAAATACAAATACAAATACAAATACAAATACAAATACAAATACAAATACAAATACAAATACAAATACAAATACAAATACAAATACAAATACAAATACAAATACAAATACAAATACAAATACAAATACAAATACAAATACAAATACAAATACAAATACAAATACAAATACAAATACAAATACAAATACAAATACAAATACAAATACAAATACAAATACAAATACAAATACAAATACAAATACAAATACAAATACAAATACAAATACAAATACAAATACAAATACAAATACAAATACAAATACAAATACAAATACAAATACAAATACAAATACAAATACAAATACAAATACAAATACAAATACAAATACAAATACAAATACAAATACAAATACAAATACAAATACAAATACAAATACAAATACAAATACAAATACAAATACAAATACAAATACAAATACAAATACAAATACAAATACAAATACAAATACAAATACAAATACAAATACAAATACAAATACAAATACAAATACAAATACAAATACAAATACAAATACAAATACAAATACAAATACAAATACAAATACAAATACAAATACAAATACAAATACAAATACAAATACAAATACAAATACAAATACAAATACAAATACAAATACAAATACAAATACAAATACAAATACAAATACAAATACAAATACAAATACAAATACAAATACAAATACAAATACAAATACAAATACAAATACAAATACAAATACAAATACAAATACAAATACAAATACAAATACAAATACAAATACAAATACAAATACAAATACAAATACAAATACAAATACAAATACAAATACAAATACAAATACAAATACAAATACAAATACAAATACAAATACAAATACAAATACAAATACAAATACAAATACAAATACAAATACAAATACAAATACAAATACAAATACAAATACAAATACAAATACAAATACAAATACAAATACAAATACAAATACAAATACAAATACAAATACAAATACAAATACAAATACAAATACAAATACAAATACAAATACAAATACAAATACAAATACAAATACAAATACAAATACAAATACAAATACAAATACAAATACAAATACAAATACAAATACAAATACAAATACAAATACAAATACAAATACAAATACAAATACAAATACAAATACAAATACAAATACAAATACAAATACAAATACAAATACAAATACAAATACAAATACAAATACAAATACAAATACAAATACAAATACAAATACAAATACAAATACAAATACAAATACAAATACAAATACAAATACAAATACAAATACAAATACAAATACAAATACAAATACAAATACAAATACAAATACAAATACAAATACAAATACAAATACAAATACAAATACAAATACAAATACAAATACAAATACAAATACAAATACAAATACAAATACAAATACAAATACAAATACAAATACAAATACAAATACAAATACAAATACAAATACAAATACAAATACAAATACAAATACAAATACAAATACAAATACAAATACAAATACAAATACAAATACAAATACAAATACAAATACAAATACAAATACAAATACAAATACAAATACAAATACAAATACAAATACAAATACAAATACAAATACAAATACAAATACAAATACAAATACAAATACAAATACAAATACAAATACAAATACAAATACAAATACAAATACAAATACAAATACAAATACAAATACAAATACAAATACAAATACAAATACAAATACAAATACAAATACAAATACAAATACAAATACAAATACAAATACAAATACAAATACAAATACAAATACAAATACAAATACAAATACAAATACAAATACAAATACAAATACAAATACAAATACAAATACAAATACAAATACAAATACAAATACAAATACAAATACAAATACAAATACAAATACAAATACAAATACAAATACAAATACAAATACAAATACAAATACAAATACAAATACAAATACAAATACAAATACAAATACAAATACAAATACAAATACAAATACAAATACAAATACAAATACAAATACAAATACAAATACAAATACAAATACAAATACAAATACAAATACAAATACAAATACAAATACAAATACAAATACAAATACAAATACAAATACAAATACAAATACAAATACAAATACAAATACAAATACAAATACAAATACAAATACAAATACAAATACAAATACAAATACAAATACAAATACAAATACAAATACAAATACAAATACAAATACAAATACAAATACAAATACAAATACAAATACAAATACAAATACAAATACAAATACAAATACAAATACAAATACAAATACAAATACAAATACAAATACAAATACAAATACAAATACAAATACAAATACAAATACAAATACAAATACAAATACAAATACAAATACAAATACAAATACAAATACAAATACAAATACAAATACAAATACAAATACAAATACAAATACAAATACAAATACAAATACAAATACAAATACAAATACAAATACAAATACAAATACAAATACAAATACAAATACAAATACAAATACAAATACAAATACAAATACAAATACAAATACAAATACAAATACAAATACAAATACAAATACAAATACAAATACAAATACAAATACAAATACAAATACAAATACAAATACAAATACAAATACAAATACAAATACAAATACAAATACAAATACAAATACAAATACAAATACAAATACAAATACAAATACAAATACAAATACAAATACAAATACAAATACAAATACAAATACAAATACAAATACAAATACAAATACAAATACAAATACAAATACAAATACAAATACAAATACAAATACAAATACAAATACAAATACAAATACAAATACAAATACAAATACAAATACAAATACAAATACAAATACAAATACAAATACAAATACAAATACAAATACAAATACAAATACAAATACAAATACAAATACAAATACAAATACAAATACAAATACAAATACAAATACAAATACAAATACAAATACAAATACAAATACAAATACAAATACAAATACAAATACAAATACAAATACAAATACAAATACAAATACAAATACAAATACAAATACAAATACAAATACAAATACAAATACAAATACAAATACAAATACAAATACAAATACAAATACAAATACAAATACAAATACAAATACAAATACAAATACAAATACAAATACAAATACAAATACAAATACAAATACAAATACAAATACAAATACAAATACAAATACAAATACAAATACAAATACAAATACAAATACAAATACAAATACAAATACAAATACAAATACAAATACAAATACAAATACAAATACAAATACAAATACAAATACAAATACAAATACAAATACAAATACAAATACAAATACAAATACAAATACAAATACAAATACAAATACAAATACAAATACAAATACAAATACAAATACAAATACAAATACAAATACAAATACAAATACAAATACAAATACAAATACAAATACAAATACAAATACAAATACAAATACAAATACAAATACAAATACAAATACAAATACAAATACAAATACAAATACAAATACAAATACAAATACAAATACAAATACAAATACAAATACAAATACAAATACAAATACAAATACAAATACAAATACAAATACAAATACAAATACAAATACAAATACAAATACAAATACAAATACAAATACAAATACAAATACAAATACAAATACAAATACAAATACAAATACAAATACAAATACAAATACAAATACAAATACAAATACAAATACAAATACAAATACAAATACAAATACAAATACAAATACAAATACAAATACAAATACAAATACAAATACAAATACAAATACAAATACAAATACAAATACAAATACAAATACAAATACAAATACAAATACAAATACAAATACAAATACAAATACAAATACAAATACAAATACAAATACAAATACAAATACAAATACAAATACAAATACAAATACAAATACAAATACAAATACAAATACAAATACAAATACAAATACAAATACAAATACAAATACAAATACAAATACAAATACAAATACAAATACAAATACAAATACAAATACAAATACAAATACAAATACAAATACAAATACAAATACAAATACAAATACAAATACAAATACAAATACAAATACAAATACAAATACAAATACAAATACAAATACAAATACAAATACAAATACAAATACAAATACAAATACAAATACAAATACAAATACAAATACAAATACAAATACAAATACAAATACAAATACAAATACAAATACAAATACAAATACAAATACAAATACAAATACAAATACAAATACAAATACAAATACAAATACAAATACAAATACAAATACAAATACAAATACAAATACAAATACAAATACAAATACAAATACAAATACAAATACAAATACAAATACAAATACAAATACAAATACAAATACAAATACAAATACAAATACAAATACAAATACAAATACAAATACAAATACAAATACAAATACAAATACAAATACAAATACAAATACAAATACAAATACAAATACAAATACAAATACAAATACAAATACAAATACAAATACAAATACAAATACAAATACAAATACAAATACAAATACAAATACAAATACAAATACAAATACAAATACAAATACAAATACAAATACAAATACAAATACAAATACAAATACAAATACAAATACAAATACAAATACAAATACAAATACAAATACAAATACAAATACAAATACAAATACAAATACAAATACAAATACAAATACAAATACAAATACAAATACAAATACAAATACAAATACAAATACAAATACAAATACAAATACAAATACAAATACAAATACAAATACAAATACAAATACAAATACAAATACAAATACAAATACAAATACAAATACAAATACAAATACAAATACAAATACAAATACAAATACAAATACAAATACAAATACAAATACAAATACAAATACAAATACAAATACAAATACAAATACAAATACAAATACAAATACAAATACAAATACAAATACAAATACAAATACAAATACAAATACAAATACAAATACAAATACAAATACAAATACAAATACAAATACAAATACAAATACAAATACAAATACAAATACAAATACAAATACAAATACAAATACAAATACAAATACAAATACAAATACAAATACAAATACAAATACAAATACAAATACAAATACAAATACAAATACAAATACAAATACAAATACAAATACAAATACAAATACAAATACAAATACAAATACAAATACAAATACAAATACAAATACAAATACAAATACAAATACAAATACAAATACAAATACAAATACAAATACAAATACAAATACAAATACAAATACAAATACAAATACAAATACAAATACAAATACAAATACAAATACAAATACAAATACAAATACAAATACAAATACAAATACAAATACAAATACAAATACAAATACAAATACAAATACAAATACAAATACAAATACAAATACAAATACAAATACAAATACAAATACAAATACAAATACAAATACAAATACAAATACAAATACAAATACAAATACAAATACAAATACAAATACAAATACAAATACAAATACAAATACAAATACAAATACAAATACAAATACAAATACAAATACAAATACAAATACAAATACAAATACAAATACAAATACAAATACAAATACAAATACAAATACAAATACAAATACAAATACAAATACAAATACAAATACAAATACAAATACAAATACAAATACAAATACAAATACAAATACAAATACAAATACAAATACAAATACAAATACAAATACAAATACAAATACAAATACAAATACAAATACAAATACAAATACAAATACAAATACAAATACAAATACAAATACAAATACAAATACAAATACAAATACAAATACAAATACAAATACAAATACAAATACAAATACAAATACAAATACAAATACAAATACAAATACAAATACAAATACAAATACAAATACAAATACAAATACAAATACAAATACAAATACAAATACAAATACAAATACAAATACAAATACAAATACAAATACAAATACAAATACAAATACAAATACAAATACAAATACAAATACAAATACAAATACAAATACAAATACAAATACAAATACAAATACAAATACAAATACAAATACAAATACAAATACAAATACAAATACAAATACAAATACAAATACAAATACAAATACAAATACAAATACAAATACAAATACAAATACAAATACAAATACAAATACAAATACAAATACAAATACAAATACAAATACAAATACAAATACAAATACAAATACAAATACAAATACAAATACAAATACAAATACAAATACAAATACAAATACAAATACAAATACAAATACAAATACAAATACAAATACAAATACAAATACAAATACAAATACAAATACAAATACAAATACAAATACAAATACAAATACAAATACAAATACAAATACAAATACAAATACAAATACAAATACAAATACAAATACAAATACAAATACAAATACAAATACAAATACAAATACAAATACAAATACAAATACAAATACAAATACAAATACAAATACAAATACAAATACAAATACAAATACAAATACAAATACAAATACAAATACAAATACAAATACAAATACAAATACAAATACAAATACAAATACAAATACAAATACAAATACAAATACAAATACAAATACAAATACAAATACAAATACAAATACAAATACAAATACAAATACAAATACAAATACAAATACAAATACAAATACAAATACAAATACAAATACAAATACAAATACAAATACAAATACAAATACAAATACAAATACAAATACAAATACAAATACAAATACAAATACAAATACAAATACAAATACAAATACAAATACAAATACAAATACAAATACAAATACAAATACAAATACAAATACAAATACAAATACAAATACAAATACAAATACAAATACAAATACAAATACAAATACAAATACAAATACAAATACAAATACAAATACAAATACAAATACAAATACAAATACAAATACAAATACAAATACAAATACAAATACAAATACAAATACAAATACAAATACAAATACAAATACAAATACAAATACAAATACAAATACAAATACAAATACAAATACAAATACAAATACAAATACAAATACAAATACAAATACAAATACAAATACAAATACAAATACAAATACAAATACAAATACAAATACAAATACAAATACAAATACAAATACAAATACAAATACAAATACAAATACAAATACAAATACAAATACAAATACAAATACAAATACAAATACAAATACAAATACAAATACAAATACAAATACAAATACAAATACAAATACAAATACAAATACAAATACAAATACAAATACAAATACAAATACAAATACAAATACAAATACAAATACAAATACAAATACAAATACAAATACAAATACAAATACAAATACAAATACAAATACAAATACAAATACAAATACAAATACAAATACAAATACAAATACAAATACAAATACAAATACAAATACAAATACAAATACAAATACAAATACAAATACAAATACAAATACAAATACAAATACAAATACAAATACAAATACAAATACAAATACAAATACAAATACAAATACAAATACAAATACAAATACAAATACAAATACAAATACAAATACAAATACAAATACAAATACAAATACAAATACAAATACAAATACAAATACAAATACAAATACAAATACAAATACAAATACAAATACAAATACAAATACAAATACAAATACAAATACAAATACAAATACAAATACAAATACAAATACAAATACAAATACAAATACAAATACAAATACAAATACAAATACAAATACAAATACAAATACAAATACAAATACAAATACAAATACAAATACAAATACAAATACAAATACAAATACAAATACAAATACAAATACAAATACAAATACAAATACAAATACAAATACAAATACAAATACAAATACAAATACAAATACAAATACAAATACAAATACAAATACAAATACAAATACAAATACAAATACAAATACAAATACAAATACAAATACAAATACAAATACAAATACAAATACAAATACAAATACAAATACAAATACAAATACAAATACAAATACAAATACAAATACAAATACAAATACAAATACAAATACAAATACAAATACAAATACAAATACAAATACAAATACAAATACAAATACAAATACAAATACAAATACAAATACAAATACAAATACAAATACAAATACAAATACAAATACAAATACAAATACAAATACAAATACAAATACAAATACAAATACAAATACAAATACAAATACAAATACAAATACAAATACAAATACAAATACAAATACAAATACAAATACAAATACAAATACAAATACAAATACAAATACAAATACAAATACAAATACAAATACAAATACAAATACAAATACAAATACAAATACAAATACAAATACAAATACAAATACAAATACAAATACAAATACAAATACAAATACAAATACAAATACAAATACAAATACAAATACAAATACAAATACAAATACAAATACAAATACAAATACAAATACAAATACAAATACAAATACAAATACAAATACAAATACAAATACAAATACAAATACAAATACAAATACAAATACAAATACAAATACAAATACAAATACAAATACAAATACAAATACAAATACAAATACAAATACAAATACAAATACAAATACAAATACAAATACAAATACAAATACAAATACAAATACAAATACAAATACAAATACAAATACAAATACAAATACAAATACAAATACAAATACAAATACAAATACAAATACAAATACAAATACAAATACAAATACAAATACAAATACAAATACAAATACAAATACAAATACAAATACAAATACAAATACAAATACAAATACAAATACAAATACAAATACAAATACAAATACAAATACAAATACAAATACAAATACAAATACAAATACAAATACAAATACAAATACAAATACAAATACAAATACAAATACAAATACAAATACAAATACAAATACAAATACAAATACAAATACAAATACAAATACAAATACAAATACAAATACAAATACAAATACAAATACAAATACAAATACAAATACAAATACAAATACAAATACAAATACAAATACAAATACAAATACAAATACAAATACAAATACAAATACAAATACAAATACAAATACAAATACAAATACAAATACAAATACAAATACAAATACAAATACAAATACAAATACAAATACAAATACAAATACAAATACAAATACAAATACAAATACAAATACAAATACAAATACAAATACAAATACAAATACAAATACAAATACAAATACAAATACAAATACAAATACAAATACAAATACAAATACAAATACAAATACAAATACAAATACAAATACAAATACAAATACAAATACAAATACAAATACAAATACAAATACAAATACAAATACAAATACAAATACAAATACAAATACAAATACAAATACAAATACAAATACAAATACAAATACAAATACAAATACAAATACAAATACAAATACAAATACAAATACAAATACAAATACAAATACAAATACAAATACAAATACAAATACAAATACAAATACAAATACAAATACAAATACAAATACAAATACAAATACAAATACAAATACAAATACAAATACAAATACAAATACAAATACAAATACAAATACAAATACAAATACAAATACAAATACAAATACAAATACAAATACAAATACAAATACAAATACAAATACAAATACAAATACAAATACAAATACAAATACAAATACAAATACAAATACAAATACAAATACAAATACAAATACAAATACAAATACAAATACAAATACAAATACAAATACAAATACAAATACAAATACAAATACAAATACAAATACAAATACAAATACAAATACAAATACAAATACAAATACAAATACAAATACAAATACAAATACAAATACAAATACAAATACAAATACAAATACAAATACAAATACAAATACAAATACAAATACAAATACAAATACAAATACAAATACAAATACAAATACAAATACAAATACAAATACAAATACAAATACAAATACAAATACAAATACAAATACAAATACAAATACAAATACAAATACAAATACAAATACAAATACAAATACAAATACAAATACAAATACAAATACAAATACAAATACAAATACAAATACAAATACAAATACAAATACAAATACAAATACAAATACAAATACAAATACAAATACAAATACAAATACAAATACAAATACAAATACAAATACAAATACAAATACAAATACAAATACAAATACAAATACAAATACAAATACAAATACAAATACAAATACAAATACAAATACAAATACAAATACAAATACAAATACAAATACAAATACAAATACAAATACAAATACAAATACAAATACAAATACAAATACAAATACAAATACAAATACAAATACAAATACAAATACAAATACAAATACAAATACAAATACAAATACAAATACAAATACAAATACAAATACAAATACAAATACAAATACAAATACAAATACAAATACAAATACAAATACAAATACAAATACAAATACAAATACAAATACAAATACAAATACAAATACAAATACAAATACAAATACAAATACAAATACAAATACAAATACAAATACAAATACAAATACAAATACAAATACAAATACAAATACAAATACAAGATACAAATACAAATACAAATACAAATACAAATACAAATACAAATACAAATACAAATACAAATACAAATACAAATACAAATACAAATACAAATACAAATACAAATACAAATACAAATACAAATACAAATACAAATACAAATACAAATACAAATACAAATACAAATACAAATACAAATACAAATACAAATACAAATACAAATACAAATACAAATACAAATACAAATACAAATACAAATACAAATACAAATACAAATACAAATACAAATACAAATACAAATACAAATACAAATACAAATACAAATACAAATACAAATACAAATACAAATACAAATACAAATACAAATACAAATACAAATACAAATACAAATACAAATACAAATACAAATACAAATACAAATACAAATACAAATACAAATACAAATACAAATACAAATACAAATACAAATACAAATACAAATACAAATACAAATACAAATACAAATACAAATACAAATACAAATACAAATACAAATACAAATACAAATACAAATACAAATACAAATACAAATACAAATACAAATACAAATACAAATACAAATACAAATACAAATACAAATACAAATACAAATACAAATACAAATACAAATACAAATACAAATACAAATACAAATACAAATACAAATACAAATACAAATACAAATACAAATACAAATACAAATACAAATACAAATACAAATACAAATACAAATACAAATACAAATACAAATACAAATACAAATACAAATACAAATACAAATACAAATACAAATACAAATACAAATACAAATACAAATACAAATACAAATACAAATACAAATACAAATACAAATACAAATACAAATACAAATACAAATACAAATACAAATACAAATACAAATACAAATACAAATACAAATACAAATACAAATACAAATACAAATACAAATACAAATACAAATACAAATACAAATACAAATACAAATACAAATACAAATACAAATACAAATACAAATACAAATACAAATACAAATACAAATACAAATACAAATACAAATACAAATACAAATACAAATACAAATACAAATACAAATACAAATACAAATACAAATACAAATACAAATACAAATACAAATACAAATACAAATACAAATACAAATACAAATACAAATACAAATACAAATACAAATACAAATACAAATACAAATACAAATACAAATACAAATACAAATACAAATACAAATACAAATACAAATACAAATACAAATACAAATACAAATACAAATACAAATACAAATACAAATACAAATACAAATACAAATACAAATACAAATACAAATACAAATACAAATACAAATACAAATACAAATACAAATACAAATACAAATACAAATACAAATACAAATACAAATACAAATACAAATACAAATACAAATACAAATACAAATACAAATACAAATACAAATACAAATACAAATACAAATACAAATACAAATACAAATACAAATACAAATACAAATACAAATACAAATACAAATACAAATACAAATACAAATACAAATACAAATACAAATACAAATACAAATACAAATACAAATACAAATACAAATACAAATACAAATACAAATACAAATACAAATACAAATACAAATACAAATACAAATACAAATACAAATACAAATACAAATACAAATACAAATACAAATACAAATACAAATACAAATACAAATACAAATACAAATACAAATACAAATACAAATACAAATACAAATACAAATACAAATACAAATACAAATACAAATACAAATACAAATACAAATACAAATACAAATACAAATACAAATACAAATACAAATACAAATACAAATACAAATACAAATACAAATACAAATACAAATACAAATACAAATACAAATACAAATACAAATACAAATACAAATACAAATACAAATACAAATACAAATACAAATACAAATACAAATACAAATACAAATACAAATACAAATACAAATACAAATACAAATACAAATACAAATACAAATACAAATACAAATACAAATACAAATACAAATACAAATACAAATACAAATACAAATACAAATACAAATACAAATACAAATACAAATACAAATACAAATACAAATACAAATACAAATACAAATACAAATACAAATACAAATACAAATACAAATACAAATACAAATACAAATACAAATACAAATACAAATACAAATACAAATACAAATACAAATACAAATACAAATACAAATACAAATACAAATACAAATACAAATACAAATACAAATACAAATACAAATACAAATACAAATACAAATACAAATACAAATACAAATACAAATACAAATACAAATACAAATACAAATACAAATACAAATACAAATACAAATACAAATACAAATACAAATACAAATACAAATACAAATACAAATACAAATACAAATACAAATACAAATACAAATACAAATACAAATACAAATACAAATACAAATACAAATACAAATACAAATACAAATACAAATACAAATACAAATACAAATACAAATACAAATACAAATACAAATACAAATACAAATACAAATACAAATACAAATACAAATACAAATACAAATACAAATACAAATACAAATACAAATACAAATACAAATACAAATACAAATACAAATACAAATACAAATACGAATACAAATACAAATACAAATACAAATACAAATACAAATACAAATACGAATACAAATACAAATACAAATACAAATACAAATACAAATACAAATACAAATACAAATTCAAATACAAATGCAAATACAAATACAAATACAAATACAAATACAAATACAAATCAAATACAAATGCAAATACAAATACAAATACAAATACAAATACAAATACAAATGCAAATACAAATACAAATGCAAATACAAATACAACAGCAATACGTCTTTCGGGTAAATTAACAGCAATACGTCTTTCGGGTAAAGGTGATACTTTCTATATCTACTTTTATATTGAGATTGCTATCTTCGTGCAATAGACAAAACCTTTATTTCTCATTTACTATTGCGATTTCTGTTCAATGTACAGCGACTCCTAAAAGTTAACAAACTTGAACATAAATCTCATCGAATTATTTTTCTATCCTTCATGAAACTGTCAATCAGGATTTTCAATTGAAATAAAATCAAATGACTGATAAAGTTTGATCAAATATAAAGTTAAAATTTAGGCCAAATATATCCAACAAGATGCTAAGAGCAAAAAGGTTCATTCAAGATTACATCAAGCATACTCCAGAATGAGTGAAGAAAAAAAGAAGAAACAAATATATCTGTGACAGAAAAAAACTGTTTCATTTTGCTGCATTACCCAGCATGTTTCAAAAGAGTCTTAATTTTGTTCAAATTTTATCTACTCTTCTCTATATCTCCATGCTCCTAAAATGCGTGATACTTCTGGGTATAAGAGTCAGGGGAGGGAGGGTAGACAAAGATGACAGGGAAGAAAGTTATAACTTTCAGTTTCAGACATCGGGAGATCAACGGCATAGGTTGCAGACTCGGGTGGCCTTCAT
>NW_026683541.1:0-38225 GCF_030247195.1 Topomyia yanbarensis | reverse complement strand
TCCTTGTCTTCTTGTCTTTGTCTTGTCTTGTCTTGTCTTTGTCTTGTCTTTGTCTTGTCTTGTCTTTGTCTTGTCTTTGTCTTGTCTTTGTCTTGTCTTTGTCTTGTCTTTGTCTTGTCTTTGTCTTGTCTTTGTCTTGTCTTTGTCTTGTCTTTGTCTTGTCTTTGTCTTGTCTTTGTCTTGTCTTTGGTCTTTGTCTTTGTCTTGTCTTTGTCTTGTCTTTTGTCTTGTCTTTGTCTTGTCTGTCTTGTCTTGTCTTGTCTTGTCTTTGTCTTGTCTTTGTCTTGTCTTTGTCTTGTCTTTGTCTTGTCTTTGTCTTGTCTTTGTCTTGTCTTTGTCTTGTCTTTGTCTTGTCTTTGTCTTGTCTTTGTCTTGTCTTTGTCTTGTCTTTGTCTTGTCTTTGTCTTGTCTTTGTCTTGTCTTGTCTTGTCTTTGTCTTGTCTTTGTCTTGTCTTTGTCTTGTCTTTGTCTTGTCTTTGTCTTGTCTTTGTCTTGTCTTTGTCTTGTCTTTGTCTTGTCTTTGTCTTGTCTTTGTCTTGTCTTTGTCTTGTCTTTGTCTTGTCTTTGTCTTGTCTTTGTCTTGTCTTTGTCTTGTCTTTGTCTTGTCTTTGTCTTGTCTTTGTCTTGTCTTTGTCTTGTCTTTGTCTTGTCTTTGTCTTGTCTTTGTCTTGTCTTTGTCTTGTCTTTGTCTTGTCTTTGTCTTGTCTTTGTCTTGTCTTTGTCTTGTCTTTGTCTTGTCTTTGTCTTGTCTTTGTCTTGTCTTTGTCTTGTCTTTGTCTTGTCTTTGTCTTGTCTTTGTCTTGTCTTTGTCTTGTCTTTGTCTTGTCTTTGTCTTGTCTTTGTCTTGTCTTTGTCTTGTCTTTGTCTTGTCTTTGTCTTGTCTTTGTCTTGTCTTTGTCTTGTCTTTGTCTTGTCTTTGTCTTGTCTTTGTCTTGTCTTTGTCTTGTCTTTGTCTTGTCTTTGTCTTGTCTTTGTCTTGTCTTTGTCTTGTCTTTGTCTTGTCTTTGTCTTGTCTTTGTCTTGTCTTTGTCTTGTCTTTGTCTTGTCTTTGTCTTGTCTTTGTCTTGTCTTTGTCTTGTCTTTGTCTTGTCTTTGTCTTGTCTTGTCTTGTCTTTGTCTTGTCTTTGTCTTGTCTTTGTCTTGTCTTTGTCTTGTCTTTGTCTTGTCTTTGTCTTGTCTTTGTCTTGTCTTTGTCTTGTCTTGTCTTGTCTTTGTCTTGTCTTTGTCTTGTCTTTGTCTTGTCTTTGTCTTGTCTTTGTCTTGTCTTTGTCTTGTCTTTGTCTTGTCTTTGTCTTGTCTTTGTCTTGTCTTTGTCTTGTCTTTGTCCTTGTCTTTGTCTTGTCTTTGTCTTGTCTTTGTCTTGTCTGTCTTGTCTTTGTCTTGTCTTTGTCTTGTCTTTGTCTTGTCTTTGTCTTGTCTTTGTCTTGTCTTTGTCTGTCTTGTCTTGTCTTTGTCTTGTCTTTGTCTTGTCTTTGTCTTGTCTTTGTCTTGTCTTTGTCTTGTCTTTTGTCTTGTCTTTGTCTTGTCTTTGTCTTGTCTTTGTCTTGTCTTTGTCTTGTCTTTGTCTTGTCTTTGTCTTGTCTTTGTCTTGTCTTTGTCTTGTCTTTGTCTTGTCTTTGTCTTGTCTTTGTCTTGTCTTTGTCTTGTCTTTGTCTTGTCTTTGTCTTGTCTTTGTCTTGTCTTTGTCTTGTCTTTGTCTTGTCTTTGTCTTGTCTTTGTCTTGTCTTTGTCTTGTCTTTGTCTTGTCTTTGTCTTGTCTTTGTCTTGTCTTTGTCTTGTCTTTGTCTTGTCTTTGTCTTGTCTTTGTCTTGTCTTTGTCTTGTCTTTGTCTTGTCTTTGTCTTGTCTTTGTCTTGTCTTTGTCTTGTCTTTGTCTTGTCTTTGTCTTGTCTTTGTCTTGTCTTTGTCTTGTCTTTGTCTTGTCTTTGTCTTGTCTTTGTCTTGTCTTTGTCTTGTCTTTGTCTTGTCTTTGTCTTGTCTTTGTCTGTCTTTGTCTTGTCTTTGTCTTGTCTTTGTCTTGTCTTTGTCTTGTCTTTGTCTTGTCTTTGTCTTGTCTTTGTCTTGTCTTTGTCTTTGTCTCTTGTCTTGTCTTTGTCTTGTCTTTGTCTTGTCTTTGTCTTGTCTTTGTCTTGTCTTTGTCTTGTCTTTGTCTTGTCTTTGTCTTGTCTTTGTCTTGTCTTTGTCTTGTCTTTGTCTTGTCTTTGTCTTGTCTTTGTCTTGTCTTTGTCTTGTCTTTGTCTTGTCTTTGTCTTGTCTTTGTCTTGTCTTTGTCTTGTCTTTGTCTTGTCTTTGTCTTGTCTTTGTCTTGTCTTTGTCTTGTCTTTGTCTTGTCTTTGTCTTGTCTTTGTCTTGTCTTTGTCTTGTCTTTGTCTTGTCTTTGTCTTGTCTTTGTCTTGTCTTTGTCTTGTCTTTGTCTTGTCTTTGTCTTGTCTTTGTCTTGTCTTTGTCTTGTCTTTGTCTTGTCTTTGTCTTGTCTTTGTCTTGTCTTTGTCTTGTCTTTGTCTTGTCTTTGTCTTGTCTTTGTCTTGTCTTTGTCTTGTCTTTGTCTTGTCTTTGTCTTGTCTTTGTCTTGTCTTTGTCTTGTCTTTGTCTTGTCTTTGTCTTGTCTTTGTCTTGTCTTTGTCTTGTCTTTGTCTTGTCTTTGTCTTGTCTTTGTCTTGTCTTTGTCTTGTCTTTGTCTTGTCTTTGTCTTGTCTTTGTCTTGTCTTTGTCTTGTCTTTGTCTTGTCTTTGTCTTGTCTTTGTCTTGTCTTTGTCTTGTCTTTGTCTTGTCTTTGTCTTGTCTTTGTCTTGTCTTTGTCTTGTCTTTGTCTTGTCTTTGTCTTGTCTTTGTCTTGTCTTTGTCTTGTCTTTGTCTTGTCTTTGTCTTGTCTTTGTCTTGTCTTTGTCTTGTCTTTGTCTTGTCTTTGTCTTGTCTTTGTCTTGTCTTTGTCTTGTCTTTGTCTTGTCTTTGTCTTGTCTTTGTCTTGTCTTTGTCTTGTCTTTGTCTTGTCTTTGTCTTGTCTTTGTCTTGTCTTTTGTCTTGTCTTTGTCTTGTCTTTGTCTTGTCTTTGTCTTGTCTTTGTCTTGTCTTTGTCTTGTCTTTGTCTTGTCTTTGTCTTGTCTTTGTCTTGTCTTTGTCTTGTCTTTGTCTTGTCTTTGTCTTGTCTTTGTCTTGTCTTTGTCTTGTCTTTGTCTTGTCTTTGTCTTGTCTTTGTCTTGTCTTTGTCTTGTCTTTGTCTTGTCTTTGTCTTGTCTTTGTCTTGTCTTTGTCTTGTCTTTGTCTTGTCTTGTCTGTCTTGTCTGTCTTTGTCTTGTCTTTGTCTTGTCTTTGTCTTGTCTTTGTCTTGTCTTTGTCTTGTCTTTGTCTTGTCTTTGTCTTGTCTTTGTCTTGTCTTTGTCTTGTCTTTGTCTTGTCTTTGTCTTGTCTTTGTCTTGTCTTTGTCTTGTCTTTGTCTTGTCTTTGTCTTGTCTTTGTCTTGTCTTTGTCTTGTCTTTGTCTTGTCTTTGTCTTGTCTTTGTCTTGTCTTTGTCTTGTCTTTGTCTTGTCTTTGTCTTGTCTTTGTCTTGTCTTTGTCTTGTCTTTGTCTTGTCTTTGTCTTGTCTTTGTCTTGTCTTTGTCTTGTCTTTGTCTTGTCTTTGTCTTGTCTTTGTCTTGTCTTTGTCTTGTCTTTGTCTTGTCTTTGTCTTGTCTTTGTCTTGTCTTTGTCTTGTCTTTGTCTTGTCTTTGTCTTGTCTTTGTCTTGTCTTTGTCTTGTCTTTGTCTTGTCTTTGTCTTGTCTTTGTCTTGTCTTTGTCTTGTCTTTGTCTTGTCTTTGTCTTGTCTTTGTCTTGTCTTTGTCTTGTCTTTGTCTTGTCTTTGTCTTGTCTTTGTCTTGTCTTTGTCTTGTCTTTGTCTTGTCTTGTCTTGTCTTGTCTTGTCTTTGTCTTGTCTTTGTCTTGTCTTTGTCTTGTCTTTGTCTTGTCTTTGTCTTGTCTTTGTCTTGTCTTTGTCTTGTCTTTGTCTTCTTGTCTTGTCTTTGTCTTGTCTTTGTCTTGTCTTTGTCTTGTCTTTGTCTTGTCTTTGTCTTGTCTTTGTCTTGTCTTTGTCTTGTCTTTGTCTTGTCTTTGTCTTGTCTTTGTCTTGTCTTTGTCTTGTCTTTGTCTTGTCTTTGTCTTGTCTTTGTCTTGTCTTTGTCTTGTCTTTGTCTTGTCTTTGTCTTGTCTTTGTCTTGTCTTTGTCTTGTCTTTGTCTTGTCTTTGTCTTGTCTTTGTCTTGTCTTTTGTCTTGTCTTTGTCTTGTCTTTGTCTTGTCTTTGTCTTGTCTTTGTCTTGTCTTTGTCTTGTCTTTGTCTTGTCTTTGTCTTGTCTTTGTCTTGTCTTTGTCTTGTCTTTGTCTTGTCTTTGTCTTGTCTTTGTCTTGTCTTTTGTCTTGTCTTTGTCTTGTCTTTGTCTTGTCTTTGTCTTGTCTTTGTCTTGTCTTTGTCTTGTCTTTGTCTTGTCTTTGTCTTGTCTTTGTCTTGTCTTTGTCTTGTCTTTGTCTTGTCTTTGTCTTGTCTTTGTCTTGTCTTTGTCTTGTCTTTGTCTTGTCTTTGTCTTGTCTTTGTCTTGTCTTTGTCTTGTCTTTGTCTTGTCTTTGTCTTGTCTTTGTCTTGTCTTTGTCTTGTCTTTGTCTTGTCTTTGTCTGTCTTTGTCTTGTCTTGTCTTGTCTTGTCTTTGTCTTGTCTTTGTCTTGTCTTTGTCTTGTCTTTGTCTTGTCTTTGTCTTGTCTTTGTTGTCTTGTCTTGTCTTTGTCTTGTCTTTGTCTTGTCTTTGTCTTGTCTTTGTCTTGTCTTTGTCTTGTCTTTGTCTTGTCTTTGTCTTGTCTTTGTCTTGTCTTTGTCTTGTCTTTGTCTTGTCTTTGTCTTGTCTTTGTCTTGTCTTTGTCTTGTCTTTGTCTTGTCTTTGTCTTGTCTTTGTCTTGTCTTTGTCTTGTCTTTGTCTTGTCTTTGTCTTGTCTTTGTCTGTCTTTGTCTTGTCTTTGTCTTGTCTTTGTCTTGTCTTTGTCTTGTCTTTGTCTTGTCTTTGTCTTGTCTTTGTCTTGTCTTTGTCTTGTCTTTGTCTTGTCTTTGTCTTGTCTTTGTCTTGTCTTTGTCTTGTCTTTGTCTTGTCTTTGTCTTGTCTTTGTCTTGTCTTTGTCTTGTCTTTGTCTTGTCTTTGTCTTGTCTTTGTCTTGTCTTTGTCTTGTCTTTGTCTTGTCTTTGTCTTGTCTTTGTCTTGTCTTTGTCTTGTCTTTGTCTTGTCTTTGTCTTGTCTTTGTCTTGTCTTTGTCTTGTCTTTGTCTTGTCTTTGTCTTGTCTTTGTCTTGTCTTTGTCTTGTCTTTGTCTTGTCTTTGTCTTGTCTTTGTCTTGTCTTTGTCTTGTCTTTGTCTTGTCTTTGTCTTGTCTTTGTCTTGTCTTTGTCTTGTCTTTGTCTTGTCTTTGTCTTGTCTTTGTCTTGTCTTTGTCTTGTCTTTGTCTTGTCTTTGTCTTGTCTTTGTCTTGTCTTTGTCTTGTCTTTGTCTTGTCTTTGTCTTGTCTTTGTCTTGTCTTTGTCTTGTCTTTGTCTTGTCTTTGTCTTGTCTTTGTCTTGTCTTTGTCTTGTCTTTGTCTTGTCTTTGTCTTGTCTTTGTCTTGTCTTTGTCTTGTCTTTGTCTTGTCTTTGTCTTGTCTTTGTCTTGTCTTTGTCTTGTCTTTGTCTTGTCTTTGTCTTGTCTTTGTCTTGTCTTTGTCTTGTCTTTGTCTTGTCTTTGTCTTGTCTTTGTCTTGTCTTTGTCTTGTCTTTGTCTTGTCTTTGTCTTGTCTTTGTCTTGTCTTTGTCTTGTCTTTGTCTTGTCTTTGTCTTGTCTTTGTCTTGTCTTTGTCTTGTCTTTGTCTTGTCTTTGTCTTGTCTTTGTCTTGTCTTTGTCTTGTCTTTGTCTTGTCTTTGTCTTGTCTTTGTCTTGTCTTTGTCTTGTCTTTGTCTTGTCTTTGTCTTGTCTTTGTCTTGTCTTTGTCTTGTCTTTGTCTTGTCTTTGTCTTGTCTTTGTCTTGTCTTTGTCTTGTCTTTGTCTTGTCTTTGTCTTGTCTTTGTCTTGTCTTTGTCTTGTCTTTGTCTTGTCTTTGTCTTGTCTTTGTCTTGTCTTTGTCTTGTCTTTGTCTTGTCTTTGTCTTGTCTTTGTCTTGTCTTTGTCTTGTCTTTGTCTTGTCTTTGTCTTGTCTTTGTCTTGTCTTTGTCTTGTCTTTGTCTTGTCTTTGTCTTGTCTTTGTCTTGTCTTTGTCTTGTCTTTGTCTTGTCTTTGTCTTGTCTTTGTCTTGTCTTTGTCTTGTCTTTGTCTTGTCTTTGTCTTGTCTTTGTCTTGTCTTTGTCTTGTCTTTGTCTTGTCTTTGTCTTGTCTTTGTCTTGTCTTTGTCTTGTCTTTGTCTTGTCTTTGTCTTGTCTTTGTCTTGTCTTTGTCTTGTCTTTGTCTTGTCTTTGTCTTGTCTTTGTCTTGTCTTTGTCTTGTCTTTGTCTTGTCTTTGTCTTGTCTTTGTCTTGTCTTTGTCTTGTCTTTGTCTTGTCTTTGTCTTGTCTTTGTCTTGTCTTTGTCTTGTCTTTGTCTTGTCTTTGTCTTGTCTTTGTCTTGTCTTTGTCTTGTCTTTGTCTTGTCTTTGTCTTGTCTTTGTCTTGTCTTTGTCTTGTCTTTGTCTTGTCTTTGTCTTGTCTTTGTCTTGTCTTTGTCTTGTCTTTGTCTTGTCTTTGTCTTGTCTTTGTCTTGTCTTTGTCTTGTCTTTGTCTTGTCTTTGTCTTGTCTTTGTCTTGTCTTTGTCTTGTCTTTGTCTTGTCTTTGTCTTGTCTTTGTCTTGTCTTTGTCTTGTCTTTGTCTTGTCTTTGTCTTGTCTTTGTCTTGTCTTTGTCTTGTCTTTGTCTTGTCTTTGTCTTGTCTTTGTCTTGTCTTTGTCTTGTCTTTGTCTTGTCTTTGTCTTGTCTTTGTCTTGTCTTTGTCTTGTCTTTGTCTTGTCTTTGTCTTGTCTTTGTCTTGTCTTTGTCTTGTCTTTGTCTTGTCTTTGTCTTGTCTTTGTCTTGTCTTTGTCTTGTCTTTGTCTTGTCTTTGTCTTGTCTTTGTCTTGTCTTTGTCTTGTCTTTGTCTTGTCTTTGTCTTGTCTTTGTCTTGTCTTTGTCTTGTCTTTGTCTTGTCTTTGTCTTGTCTTTGTCTTGTCTTTGTCTTGTCTTTGTCTTGTCTTTGTCTTGTCTTTGTCTTGTCTTTGTCTTGTCTTTGTCTTGTCTTTGTCTTGTCTTTGTCTTGTCTTTGTCTTGTCTTTGTCTTGTCTTTGTCTTGTCTTTGTCTTGTCTTTGTCTTGTCTTTGTCTTGTCTTTGTCTTGTCTTTGTCTTGTCTTTGTCTTGTCTTTGTCTTGTCTTTGTCTTGTCTTTGTCTTGTCTTTGTCTTGTCTTTGTCTTGTCTTTGTCTTGTCTTTGTCTTGTCTTTGTCTTGTCTTTGTCTTGTCTTTGTCTTGTCTTTGTCTTGTCTTTGTCTTGTCTTTGTCTTGTCTTTGTCTTGTCTTTGTCTTGTCTTTGTCTTGTCTTTGTCTTGTCTTTGTCTTGTCTTTGTCTTGTCTTTGTCTTGTCTTTGTCTTGTCTTTGTCTTGTCTTTGTCTTGTCTTTGTCTTGTCTTTGTCTTGTCTTTGTCTTGTCTTTGTCTTGTCTTTGTCTTGTCTTTGTCTTGTCTTTGTCTTGTCTTTGTCTTGTCTTTGTCTTGTCTTTGTCTTGTCTTTGTCTTGTCTTTGTCTTGTCTTTGTCTTGTCTTTGTCTTGTCTTTGTCTTGTCTTTGTCTTGTCTTTGTCTTGTCTTTGTCTTGTCTTTGTCTTGTCTTTGTCTTGTCTTTGTCTTGTCTTTGTCTTGTCTTTGTCTTGTCTTTGTCTTGTCTTTGTCTTGTCTTTGTCTTGTCTTTGTCTTGTCTTTGTCTTGTCTTTGTCTTGTCTTTGTCTTGTCTTTGTCTTGTCTTTGTCTTGTCTTTGTCTTGTCTTTGTCTTGTCTTTGTCTTGTCTTTGTCTTGTCTTTGTCTTGTCTTTGTCTTGTCTTTGTCTTGTCTTTGTCTTGTCTTTGTCTTGTCTTTGTCTTGTCTTTGTCTTGTCTTTGTCTTGTCTTTGTCTTGTCTTTGTCTTGTCTTTGTCTTGTCTTTGTCTTGTCTTTGTCTTGTCTTTGTCTTGTCTTTGTCTTGTCTTTGTCTTGTCTTTGTCTTGTCTTTGTCTTGTCTTTGTCTTGTCTTTGTCTTGTCTTTGTCTTGTCTTTGTCTTGTCTTTGTCTTGTCTTTGTCTTGTCTTTGTCTTGTCTTTGTCTTGTCTTTGTCTTGTCTTTGTCTTGTCTTTGTCTTGTCTTTGTCTTGTCTTTGTCTTGTCTTTGTCTTGTCTTTGTCTTGTCTTTGTCTTGTCTTTGTCTTGTCTTTGTCTTGTCTTTGTCTTGTCTTTGTCTTGTCTTTGTCTTGTCTTTGTCTTGTCTTTGTCTTGTCTTTGTCTTGTCTTTGTCTTGTCTTTGTCTTGTCTTTGTCTTGTCTTTGTCTTGTCTTTGTCTTGTCTTTGTCTTGTCTTTGTCTTGTCTTTGTCTTGTCTTTGTCTTGTCTTTGTCTTGTCTTTGTCTTGTCTTTGTCTTGTCTTTGTCTTGTCTTTGTCTTGTCTTTGTCTTGTCTTTGTCTTGTCTTTGTCTTGTCTTTGTCTTGTCTTTGTCTTGTCTTTGTCTTGTCTTTGTCTTGTCTTTGTCTTGTCTTTGTCTTGTCTTTGTCTTGTCTTTGTCTTGTCTTTGTCTTGTCTTTGTCTTGTCTTTGTCTTGTCTTTGTCTTGTCTTTGTCTTGTCTTTGTCTTGTCTTTGTCTTGTCTTTGTCTTGTCTTTGTCTTGTCTTTGTCTTGTCTTTGTCTTGTCTTTGTCTTGTCTTTGTCTTGTCTTTGTCTTGTCTTTGTCTTGTCTTTGTCTTGTCTTTGTCTTGTCTTTGTCTTGTCTTTGTCTTGTCTTTGTCTTGTCTTTGTCTTGTCTTTGTCTTGTCTTTGTCTTGTCTTTGTCTTGTCTTTGTCTTGTCTTTGTCTTGTCTTTGTCTTGTCTTTGTCTTGTCTTTGTCTTGTCTTTGTCTTGTCTTTGTCTTGTCTTTGTCTTGTCTTTGTCTTGTCTTTGTCTTGTCTTTGTCTTGTCTTTGTCTTGTCTTTGTCTTGTCTTTGTCTTGTCTTTGTCTTGTCTTTGTCTTGTCTTTGTCTTGTCTTTGTCTTGTCTTTGTCTTGTCTTTGTCTTGTCTTTGTCTTGTCTTTGTCTTGTCTTTGTCTTGTCTTTGTCTTGTCTTTGTCTTGTCTTTGTCTTGTCTTTGTCTTGTCTTTGTCTTGTCTTTGTCTTGTCTTTGTCTTGTCTTTGTCTTGTCTTTGTCTTGTCTTTGTCTTGTCTTTGTCTTGTCTTTGTCTTGTCTTTGTCTTGTCTTTGTCTTGTCTTTGTCTTGTCTTTGTCTTGTCTTTGTCTTGTCTTTGTCTTGTCTTTGTCTTGTCTTTGTCTTGTCTTTGTCTTGTCTTTGTCTTGTCTTTGTCTTGTCTTTGTCTTGTCTTTGTCTTGTCTTTGTCTTGTCTTTGTCTTGTCTTTGTCTTGTCTTTGTCTTGTCTTTGTCTTGTCTTTGTCTTGTCTTTGTCTTGTCTTTGTCTTGTCTTTGTCTTGTCTTTGTCTTGTCTTTGTCTTGTCTTTGTCTTGTCTTTGTCTTGTCTTTGTCTTGTCTTTGTCTTGTCTTTGTCTTGTCTTTGTCTTGTCTTTGTCTTGTCTTTGTCTTGTCTTTGTCTTGTCTTTGTCTTGTCTTTGTCTTGTCTTTGTCTTGTCTTTGTCTTGTCTTTGTCTTGTCTTTGTCTTGTCTTTGTCTTGTCTTTGTCTTGTCTTTGTCTTGTCTTTGTCTTGTCTTTGTCTTGTCTTTGTCTTGTCTTTGTCTTGTCTTTGTCTTGTCTTTGTCTTGTCTTTGTCTTGTCTTTGTCTTGTCTTTGTCTTGTCTTTGTCTTGTCTTTGTCTTGTCTTTGTCTTGTCTTTGTCTTGTCTTTGTCTTGTCTTTGTCTTGTCTTTGTCTTGTCTTTGTCTTGTCTTTGTCTTGTCTTTGTCTTGTCTTTGTCTTGTCTTTGTCTTGTCTTTGTCTTGTCTTTGTCTTGTCTTTGTCTTGTCTTTGTCTTGTCTTTGTCTTGTCTTTGTCTTGTCTTTGTCTTGTCTTTGTCTTGTCTTTGTCTTGTCTTTGTCTTGTCTTTGTCTTGTCTTTGTCTTGTCTTTGTCTTGTCTTTGTCTTGTCTTTGTCTTGTCTTTGTCTTGTCTTTGTCTTGTCTTTGTCTTGTCTTTGTCTTGTCTTTGTCTTGTCTTTGTCTTGTCTTTGTCTTGTCTTTGTCTTGTCTTTGTCTTGTCTTTGTCTTGTCTTTGTCTTGTCTTTGTCTTGTCTTTGTCTTGTCTTTGTCTTGTCTTTGTCTTGTCTTTGTCTTGTCTTTGTCTTGTCTTTGTCTTGTCTTTGTCTTGTCTTTGTCTTGTCTTTGTCTTGTCTTTGTCTTGTCTTTGTCTTGTCTTTGTCTTGTCTTTGTCTTGTCTTTGTCTTGTCTTTGTCTTGTCTTTGTCTTGTCTTTGTCTTGTCTTTGTCTTGTCTTTGTCTTGTCTTTGTCTTGTCTTTGTCTTGTCTTTGTCTTGTCTTTGTCTTGTCTTTGTCTTGTCTTTGTCTTGTCTTTGTCTTGTCTTTGTCTTGTCTTTGTCTTGTCTTTGTCTTGTCTTTGTCTTGTCTTTGTCTTGTCTTTGTCTTGTCTTTGTCTTGTCTTTGTCTTGTCTTTGTCTTGTCTTTGTCTTGTCTTTGTCTTGTCTTTGTCTTGTCTTTGTCTTGTCTTTGTCTTGTCTTTGTCTTGTCTTTGTCTTGTCTTTGTCTTGTCTTTGTCTTGTCTTTGTCTTGTCTTTGTCTTGTCTTTGTCTTGTCTTTGTCTTGTCTTTGTCTTGTCTTTGTCTTGTCTTTGTCTTGTCTTTGTCTTGTCTTTGTCTTGTCTTTGTCTTGTCTTTGTCTTGTCTTTGTCTTGTCTTTGTCTTGTCTTTGTCTTGTCTTTGTCTTGTCTTTGTCTTGTCTTTGTCTTGTCTTTGTCTTGTCTTTGTCTTGTCTTTGTCTTGTCTTTGTCTTGTCTTTGTCTTGTCTTTGTCTTGTCTTTGTCTTGTCTTTGTCTTGTCTTTGTCTTGTCTTTGTCTTGTCTTTGTCTTGTCTTTGTCTTGTCTTTGTCTTGTCTTTGTCTTGTCTTTGTCTTGTCTTTGTCTTGTCTTTGTCTTGTCTTTGTCTTGTCTTTGTCTTGTCTTTGTCTTGTCTTTGTCTTGTCTTTGTCTTGTCTTTGTCTTGTCTTTGTCTTGTCTTTGTCTTGTCTTTGTCTTGTCTTTGTCTTGTCTTTGTCTTGTCTTTGTCTTGTCTTTGTCTTGTCTTTGTCTTGTCTTTGTCTTGTCTTTGTCTTGTCTTTGTCTTGTCTTTGTCTTGTCTTTGTCTTGTCTTTGTCTTGTCTTTGTCTTGTCTTTGTCTTGTCTTTGTCTTGTCTTTGTCTTGTCTTTGTCTTGTCTTTGTCTTGTCTTTGTCTTGTCTTTGTCTTGTCTTTGTCTTGTCTTTGTCTTGTCTTTGTCTTGTCTTTGTCTTGTCTTTGTCTTGTCTTTGTCTTGTCTTTGTCTTGTCTTTGTCTTGTCTTTGTCTTGTCTTTGTCTTGTCTTTGTCTTGTCTTTGTCTTGTCTTTGTCTTGTCTTTGTCTTGTCTTTGTCTTGTCTTTGTCTTGTCTTTGTCTTGTCTTTGTCTTGTCTTTGTCTTGTCTTTGTCTTGTCTTTGTCTTGTCTTTGTCTTGTCTTTGTCTTGTCTTTGTCTTGTCTTTGTCTTGTCTTTGTCTTGTCTTTGTCTTGTCTTTGTCTTGTCTTTGTCTTGTCTTTGTCTTGTCTTTGTCTTGTCTTTGTCTTGTCTTTGTCTTGTCTTTGTCTTGTCTTTGTCTTGTCTTTGTCTTGTCTTTGTCTTGTCTTTGTCTTGTCTTTGTCTTGTCTTTGTCTTGTCTTTGTCTTGTCTTTGTCTTGTCTTTGTCTTGTCTTTGTCTTGTCTTTGTCTTGTCTTTGTCTTGTCTTTGTCTTGTCTTTGTCTTGTCTTTGTCTTGTCTTTGTCTTGTCTTTGTCTTGTCTTTGTCTTGTCTTTGTCTTGTCTTTGTCTTGTCTTTGTCTTGTCTTTGTCTTGTCTTTGTCTTGTCTTTGTCTTGTCTTTGTCTTGTCTTTGTCTTGTCTTTGTCTTGTCTTTGTCTTGTCTTTGTCTTGTCTTTGTCTTGTCTTTGTCTTGTCTTTGTCTTGTCTTTGTCTTGTCTTTGTCTTGTCTTTGTCTTGTCTTTGTCTTGTCTTTGTCTTGTCTTTGTCTTGTCTTTGTCTTGTCTTTGTCTTGTCTTTGTCTTGTCTTTGTCTTGTCTTTGTCTTGTCTTTGTCTTGTCTTTGTCTTGTCTTTGTCTTGTCTTTGTCTTGTCTTTGTCTTGTCTTTGTCTTGTCTTTGTCTTGTCTTTGTCTTGTCTTTGTCTTGTCTTTGTCTTGTCTTTGTCTTGTCTTTGTCTTGTCTTTGTCTTGTCTTTGTCTTGTCTTTGTCTTGTCTTTGTCTTGTCTTTGTCTTGTCTTTGTCTTGTCTTTGTCTTGTCTTTGTCTTGTCTTTGTCTTGTCTTTGTCTTGTCTTTGTCTTGTCTTTGTCTTGTCTTTGTCTTGTCTTTGTCTTGTCTTTGTCTTGTCTTTGTCTTGTCTTTGTCTTGTCTTTGTCTTGTCTTTGTCTTGTCTTTGTCTTGTCTTTGTCTTGTCTTTGTCTTGTCTTTGTCTTGTCTTTGTCTTGTCTTTGTCTTGTCTTTGTCTTGTCTTTGTCTTGTCTTTGTCTTGTCTTTGTCTTGTCTTTGTCTTGTCTTTGTCTTGTCTTTGTCTTGTCTTTGTCTTGTCTTTGTCTTGTCTTTGTCTTGTCTTTGTCTTGTCTTTGTCTTGTCTTTGTCTTGTCTTTGTCTTGTCTTTGTCTTGTCTTTGTCTTGTCTTTGTCTTGTCTTTGTCTTGTCTTTGTCTTGTCTTTGTCTTGTCTTTGTCTTGTCTTTGTCTTGTCTTTGTCTTGTCTTTGTCTTGTCTTTGTCTTGTCTTTGTCTTGTCTTTGTCTTGTCTTTGTCTTGTCTTTGTCTTGTCTTTGTCTTGTCTTTGTCTTGTCTTTGTCTTGTCTTTGTCTTGTCTTTGTCTTGTCTTTGTCTTGTCTTTGTCTTGTCTTTGTCTTGTCTTTGTCTTGTCTTTGTCTTGTCTTTGTCTTGTCTTTGTCTTGTCTTTGTCTTGTCTTTGTCTTGTCTTTGTCTTGTCTTTGTCTTGTCTTTGTCTTGTCTTTGTCTTGTCTTTGTCTTGTCTTTGTCTTGTCTTTGTCTTGTCTTTGTCTTGTCTTTGTCTTGTCTTTGTCTTGTCTTTGTCTTGTCTTTGTCTTGTCTTTGTCTTGTCTTTGTCTTGTCTTTGTCTTGTCTTTGTCTTGTCTTTGTCTTGTCTTTGTCTTGTCTTTGTCTTGTCTTTGTCTTGTCTTTGTCTTGTCTTTGTCTTGTCTTTGTCTTGTCTTTGTCTTGTCTTTGTCTTGTCTTTGTCTTGTCTTTGTCTTGTCTTTGTCTTGTCTTTGTCTTGTCTTTGTCTTGTCTTTGTCTTGTCTTTGTCTTGTCTTTGTCTTGTCTTTGTCTTGTCTTTGTCTTGTCTTTGTCTTGTCTTTGTCTTGTCTTTGTCTTGTCTTTGTCTTGTCTTTGTCTTGTCTTTGTCTTGTCTTTGTCTTGTCTTTGTCTTGTCTTTGTCTTGTCTTTGTCTTGTCTTTGTCTTGTCTTTGTCTTGTCTTTGTCTTGTCTTTGTCTTGTCTTTGTCTTGTCTTTGTCTTGTCTTTGTCTTGTCTTTGTCTTGTCTTTGTCTTGTCTTTGTCTTGTCTTTGTCTTGTCTTTGTCTTGTCTTTGTCTTGTCTTTGTCTTGTCTTTGTCTTGTCTTTGTCTTGTCTTTGTCTTGTCTTTGTCTTGTCTTTGTCTTGTCTTTGTCTTGTCTTTGTCTTGTCTTTGTCTTGTCTTTGTCTTGTCTTTGTCTTGTCTTTGTCTTGTCTTTGTCTTGTCTTTGTCTTGTCTTTGTCTTGTCTTTGTCTTGTCTTTGTCTTGTCTTTGTCTTGTCTTTGTCTTGTCTTTGTCTTGTCTTTGTCTTGTCTTTGTCTTGTCTTTGTCTTGTCTTTGTCTTGTCTTTGTCTTGTCTTTGTCTTGTCTTTGTCTTGTCTTTGTCTTGTCTTTGTCTTGTCTTTGTCTTGTCTTTGTCTTGTCTTTGTCTTGTCTTTGTCTTGTCTTTGTCTTGTCTTTGTCTTGTCTTTGTCTTGTCTTTGTCTTGTCTTTGTCTTGTCTTTGTCTTGTCTTTGTCTTGTCTTTGTCTTGTCTTTGTCTTGTCTTTGTCTTGTCTTTGTCTTGTCTTTGTCTTGTCTTTGTCTTGTCTTTGTCTTGTCTTTGTCTTGTCTTTGTCTTGTCTTTGTCTTGTCTTTGTCTTGTCTTTGTCTTGTCTTTGTCTTGTCTTTGTCTTGTCTTTGTCTTGTCTTTGTCTTGTCTTTGTCTTGTCTTTGTCTTGTCTTTGTCTTGTCTTTGTCTTGTCTTTGTCTTGTCTTTGTCTTGTCTTTGTCTTGTCTTTGTCTTGTCTTTGTCTTGTCTTTGTCTTGTCTTTGTCTTGTCTTTGTCTTGTCTTTGTCTTGTCTTTGTCTTGTCTTTGTCTTGTCTTTGTCTTGTCTTTGTCTTGTCTTTGTCTTGTCTTTGTCTTGTCTTTGTCTTGTCTTTGTCTTGTCTTTGTCTTGTCTTTGTCTTGTCTTTGTCTTGTCTTTGTCTTGTCTTTGTCTTGTCTTTGTCTTGTCTTTGTCTTGTCTTTGTCTTGTCTTTGTCTTGTCTTTGTCTTGTCTTTGTCTTGTCTTTGTCTTGTCTTTGTCTTGTCTTTGTCTTGTCTTTGTCTTGTCTTTGTCTTGTCTTTGTCTTGTCTTTGTCTTGTCTTTGTCTTGTCTTTGTCTTGTCTTTGTCTTGTCTTTGTCTTGTCTTTGTCTTGTCTTTGTCTTGTCTTTGTCTTGTCTTGTCTTGTCTTGTCTTTGTCTTGTCTTTGTCTTGTCTTTGTCTTGTCTTTGTCTTGTCTTTGTCTTGTCTTTGTCTTGTCTTTGTCTTGTCTTTGTCTTGTCTTTGTCTTGTCTTTGTCTTGTCTTTGTCTTGTCTTTGTCTTGTCTTTGTCTTGTCTTTGTCTTGTCTTTGTCTTGTCTTTGTCTTGTCTTTGTCTTGTCTTTGTCTTGTCTTTGTCTTGTCTTTGTCTTGTCTTTGTCTTGTCTTTGTCTTGTCTTTGTCTTGTCTTTGTCTTGTCTTTGTCTTGTCTTTGTCTTGTCTTTGTCTTGTCTTTGTCTTGTCTTTGTCTTGTCTTTGTCTTGTCTTTGTCTTGTCTTTGTCTTGTCTTTGTCTTGTCTTTGTCTTGTCTTTGTCTTGTCTTTGTCTTGTCTTTGTCTTGTCTTTGTCTTGTCTTTGTCTTGTCTTTGTCTTGTCTTTGTCTTGTCTTTGTCTTGTCTTTGTCTTGTCTTTGTCTTGTCTTTGTCTTGTCTTTGTCTTGTCTTTGTCTTGTCTTTGTCTTGTCTTTGTCTTGTCTTTGTCTTGTCTTTGTCTTGTCTTTGTCTTGTCTTTGTCTTGTCTTTGTCTTGTCTTTGTCTTGTCTTTGTCTTGTCTTTGTCTTGTCTTTGTCTTGTCTTTGTCTTGTCTTTGTCTTGTCTTTGTCTTGTCTTTGTCTTGTCTTTGTCTTGTCTTTGTCTTGTCTTTGTCTTGTCTTTGTCTTGTCTTTGTCTTGTCTTTGTCTTGTCTTTGTCTTGTCTTTGTCTTGTCTTTGTCTTGTCTTTGTCTTGTCTTTGTCTTGTCTTTGTCTTGTCTTTGTCTTGTCTTTGTCTTGTCTTTGTCTTGTCTTTGTCTTGTCTTTGTCTTGTCTTTGTCTTGTCTTTGTCTTGTCTTTGTCTTGTCTTTGTCTTGTCTTTGTCTTGTCTTTGTCTTGTCTTTGTCTTGTCTTTGTCTTTGTCTTGTCTTTGTCTTGTCTTTGTCTTGTCTTTGTCTTGTCTTTGTCTTGTCTTTGTCTTGTCTTTGTCTTGTCTTTGTCTTGTCTTTGTCTTGTCTTTGTCTTGTCTTTGTCTTGTCTTTGTCTTGTCTTTGTCTTGTCTTTGTCTTGTCTTTGTCTTGTCTTTGTCTTGTCTTTGTCTTGTCTTTGTCTTGTCTTTGTCTTGTCTTTGTCTTGTCTTTGTCTTGTCTTTGTCTTGTCTTTGTCTTGTCTTTGTCTTGTCTTTGTCTTGTCTTTGTCTTGTCTTTGTCTTGTCTTTGTCTTGTCTTTGTCTTGTCTTTGTCTTGTCTTTGTCTTGTCTTTGTCTTGTCTTTGTCTTGTCTTTGTCTTGTCTTTGTCTTGTCTTTGTCTTGTCTTTGTCTTGTCTTTGTCTTGTCTTTGTCTTGTCTTTGTCTTGTCTTTGTCTTGTCTTTGTCTTGTCTTTGTCTTGTCTTTGTCTTGTCTTTGTCTTGTCTTTGTCTTGTCTTTGTCTTGTCTTTGTCTTGTCTTTGTCTTGTCTTTGTCTTGTCTTTGTCTTGTCTTTGTCTTGTCTTTGTCTTGTCTTTGTCTTGTCTTTGTCTTGTCTTTGTCTTGTCTTTGTCTTGTCTTTGTCTTGTCTTTGTCTTGTCTTTGTCTTGTCTTTGTCTTGTCTTTGTCTTGTCTTTGTCTTGTCTTTGTCTTGTCTTTGTCTTGTCTTTGTCTTGTCTTTGTCTTGTCTTTGTCTTGTCTTTGTCTTGTCTTTGTCTTGTCTTTGTCTTGTCTTTGTCTTGTCTTTGTCTTGTCTTTGTCTTGTCTTTGTCTTGTCTTTGTCTTGTCTTTGTCTTGTCTTTGTCTTGTCTTTGTCTTGTCTTTGTCTTGTCTTTGTCTTGTCTTTGTCTTGTCTTTGTCTTGTCTTTGTCTTGTCTTTGTCTTGTCTTTGTCTTGTCTTTGTCTTGTCTTTGTCTTGTCTTTGTCTTGTCTTTGTCTTGTCTTTGTCTTGTCTTTGTCTTGTCTTTGTCTTGTCTTTGTCTTGTCTTTGTCTTGTCTTTGTCTTGTCTTTGTCTTGTCTTTGTCTTGTCTTTGTCTTGTCTTTGTCTTGTCTTTGTCTTGTCTTTGTCTTGTCTTTGTCTTGTCTTTGTCTTGTCTTTGTCTTGTCTTTGTCTTGTCTTTGTCTTGTCTTTGTCTTGTCTTTGTCTTGTCTTTGTCTTGTCTTTGTCTTGTCTTTGTCTTGTCTTTGTCTTGTCTTTGTCTTGTCTTTGTCTTGTCTTTGTCTTGTCTTTGTCTTGTCTTTGTCTTGTCTTTGTCTTGTCTTTGTCTTGTCTTTGTCTTGTCTTTGTCTTGTCTTTGTCTTGTCTTTGTCTTGTCTTTGTCTTGTCTTTGTCTTGTCTTTGTCTTGTCTTTGTCTTGTCTTTGTCTTGTCTTTGTCTTGTCTTTGTCTTGTCTTTGTCTTGTCTTTGTCTTGTCTTTGTCTTGTCTTTGTCTTGTCTTTGTCTTGTCTTTGTCTTGTCTTTGTCTTGTCTTTGTCTTGTCTTTGTCTTGTCTTTGTCTTGTCTTTGTCTTGTCTTTGTCTTGTCTTTGTCTTGTCTTTGTCTTGTCTTTGTCTTGTCTTTGTCTTGTCTTTGTCTTGTCTTTGTCTTGTCTTTGTCTTGTCTTTGTCTTGTCTTTGTCTTGTCTTTGTCTTGTCTTTGTCTTGTCTTTGTCTTGTCTTTGTCTTGTCTTTGTCTTGTCTTTGTCTTGTCTTTGTCTTGTCTTTGTCTTGTCTTTGTCTTGTCTTTGTCTTGTCTTTGTCTTGTCTTTGTCTTGTCTTTGTCTTGTCTTTGTCTTGTCTTTGTCTTGTCTTTGTCTTGTCTTTGTCTTGTCTTTGTCTTGTCTTTGTCTTGTCTTTGTCTTGTCTTTGTCTTGTCTTTGTCTTGTCTTTGTCTTGTCTTTGTCTTGTCTTTGTCTTGTCTTTGTCTTGTCTTTGTCTTGTCTTTGTCTTGTCTTTGTCTTGTCTTTGTCTTGTCTTTGTCTTGTCTTTGTCTTGTCTCAGGCCCGTAGCCAGGAGTTTATTTCGGGAGGGGCTTAAAAAATTATTGTATAAAGCTTTTTTATTTCGATTATACAGGTTTTAACCTTGTGGCCTCTTTTTGGGTTAGAAAATTTCTTTAGAAAAATTTCTAACCCTACATGTGCGGGATTGATGAACGAACCGTGATGAGCTGCGTAAAAGGTAATCAATTTACCAACTACGCTTTACCCGTCCCTGCATAAAGCTTTTAGTTCTAATTACTTCATATTGTCACTAGAAACTAAACGAAATTTTGAAAAGTTCTTAATGAAAACAAAGCCAAATCTAAGACAATCCATGTTCTTTGTCACAAGAAAGGCTATAGTACATCAACGAATTATTGATGTTTAATTTGATTTTTATTATTTATTTTTATTTACAAGTTACAATTTACTCTCGTTGCAACAATGGATATTCTAGAGTTCTCAGTATTTATGCGCTAACCGAATATGACAATCCTTGACGGTGCTGGAAAACGCAAGGTGTTCTAAGCTACACGTTTAAAAGGTGTAGATGACGCTAAATCGAAATGAGTAGAAAAATATCCATAAAATGTTCGATCGAAGAGAATGTCGAAATTTGCACAAAATCTTCTGATTTAGCAAACGAATTGTAGATGGTTCAACTTCTATTTTCTTGATCTGGCGTCCTGTAACTATTACCAGTTCTAATGCATCATGCTAACATAATTTTTTGGCATACCCCAGTTAGGAAGGAGGATCTTTGGTGATCAATAGGATCAAAATATATGGGTCATTCCACGTCTGATTTACAATCAAAATTTGAATTCCTTCCATTTTTTTTTTCTTGCATTCATTAGTTAAAATAATTGACACGTATTTTTTATTTTGGCTAAATATGATTTTGAAGTTTATAACATTGAACATTTTTCAATCACTTATAACTCGGAAACGATTCGATATATGGAAAAAAATATTAAATAAAAAAGTTGTGAGCTTACTGAAAAAAATAGCAATTTCTTTTTGTTATATAACTTATGAAATTTGCAATTGTTTGAAACAAATTGAATTTTTTAAAGTTGGACCAATTTTTTACTTATTATTTTCTTTAAATATTAAAAATCATGTTAAAATAATTGTGCAAAAATTTGGGAGTGGATATCAAAATACTTTGCGAGATATTACAATTATAAACTTAAAACAAGGCAATTTTACACCAAACGCCTAGTGATAGGCCTATTGTAATTGAAATATCTCGTACAATACTTCGAATTTCTTTCTGAAATTTGTACACAATCTTCTCGATATAATTATAAATTATTTGAAAAAGCTAAAAAGATTTTTTTGGCTCCACCCTGAAAAAAATTTGTTACTAATATTTGCATAATACATAAATTATTTAACAAAAACAAATATTACAAAAAAATCCGCCGAGATCTTCCGAAAACGCAGCTTTTATTATTTAATGCTTTTTTCCAGAAATCTAATAGTTTCTCAGTTATGAGGGAATGAAAAATGTCCAATTCTATTAAATTTATAAAACTTTAAAAAATCACTATATTATTAAAAGTCGATATTTGTATGTATGTGATTTATGGACTCCCAAACGGCTTAACCAATTGCCGTAAAAATTTATGCATAGTAGGAATTTGTTATGGAGCGTGTTTGTGTGCTATTGGTGGGGATTATCTGCCTACAAGAAGGCGCTTCGGAACAAATTATGGTTTCCTCCTATTTCGTTGAAAGTCGCATCAACGTGCGATGGGTATTAGCTAGTACTTTATAAAGTTCAAAAACTCATAACTTGAAAAAAAAAATCAAATTCAGCCAAAGTAAAAAAATCGTGTCTATAATTTTCAGCTAAAGAGTGCAAAAAAATTGAAGGGAACTAAAATTATAGTTGTAAATCGTGGAATGACTCGCATTCTGCAAATTTAAGACTTTTTTGGGGGTATTCTCATGTCAAAAGCAAATATTTAGCAAGTCCCCCGAAATCAAATTTATTTTGATTACATAACTATATTAAGAAGATTATGTGAAAAATTCAGAATGGAACTCGAAGTGTTACGAGACATTTCAGTTATAACAGGCCTTTCGCTGGGCGTTTAGTGTAAAATTGCCATGTTTTATGTTTATAATTGTAATATCTCGCAAAGAATTCCACTGCCAAATTTTTACACAATCTTTTTAACACGATTTTAATACTTAAATAAAATAATAAATAAAAAATTTGGTCCAGCCTTAAAAAAATTCAATTTGTTTCAAGTAATTGCAAATTTCATAAGTTATATAACAAAAAAATTGTGATTTTTTTTGGTAAGCTTATTTGAAAACGCAACTTTTTTATTTAATATTTTTTTCCATATATCGAGTCGTTTCCGAGTTATCAGTGATTGAAAAATGTTCAATTTTATAGACTTCAAAAGTTCAAAAGCGAATAACTTGAAAAAAATATAATATTTAGCCAAACCAAAAAATACGTGTCAATTATTTTTAGCTAAAGAATGTAAGAAAACAGTTTGGAAGATGCTTGACGTTTATATTAAGCGCACATTGCTCTAATCTATTACAGAAATTCAATTTGCGTATGTTTTAACTAACTTTCTTTATTCAGGCCAATATCTAGCATAAAAGGAGTTTTGTTAGATACCATTACTAGCGATAAATGTTAATTTTGGGACAGTTTTTGTACTCAGTTTTCTATGAAACTTCTAATTTTTTATTATACAATTCGTTTACTTGAGTCGGTTCAATGCATTAGCTAAATGAAGCCTTGAGTCTTTAATATATTTCCACGATGTAAACAATGAAAATGATAAAACGCTAATGGTTGTCCAACAGATCTCGTGCGATTGACCTGTTTACTGATTGAGAAATATTTTTCATAACCAACTGCGTCTTGGTGGTCGTTCATATCTATCTTGTACACTTCCGTATTATTATCGTGGTAACTGCTATGGACATGGCAGTTCGCGAATGTCTGATTTCATTTTTGTTTTGTCCCCTTACGGGCCACCAGTGTCGACTTCCTCAATGATGATGCTGACTGTTAATTTTGAGATACTAGACGCAGTTTTTGCCGTCAATATTATATGAACAGCAGCCACAAATTTGGCAATTGTTTGTTTTTCAGGTAATCGTATTGGAGACTATGGATGTGCAAAGATGTAACGTGTATGATGATATTATCGCATTGCGTTTTGTGCGTGCAGGGTCAGCTAGGACGAAATCCTAGCTGACCCTACCCGTCTAATTCCTAGATGAGTCCTTTATAATAAATTACATTTTTTCCAAATGTGACAGGAATCTTTTAATGGCCACGGTGCAAAGAAGTTAAGTTTGTTTATTGGGGCTTTAACCTCCTGGTCGTTCGCCCGCGGTTCAAGTAAGAGGTATCAGATCTTGTAGACGAACATTGATTTTCTCATCATCCATATATATGAGAATCAACCACGTATTACAAGTTGCAAAATGACTGGTTTCGCCTAGGCTAATTTGTTGAGTAACATAAGTACTGAATGCCTGACAAGGTAGAACTCGTTAAAGGCGATGTTCGTAAGCATAACCTCTATTTTCACCTTCAGCAAATATTCCCCATCATGAAATTCGGTTATGCAAAAATTCCAGAAGTCAATAGCCTCCACGTTTGGCTGGAGCACCACTTCTTGCTTCTACGATTCAATCATCCGACGGATCACCCCAGCAAGAATTAAAGTAACAGTTTCTTTTGTTCTTCCGACGAGTCACACAATATGAAAGGAAGTGTGTTATCAGACTCGGCATACTGAGTAGATATCGTGACCGATGTCTTCGGTGGCTCGAAATAGCAATCTTCCTCACCATTCTCCCATTAATTTGTTGAAACCAAACAAGATACAATTTTTTTACGAGTTACCGAAAAACATGTTGCTTCTTAAATTTATTTTTGAAAAGTTTCGGGGGGGGCTTTAGCCCCCTAGCCCCCCCTCTGGCTACGTGCCTGTCTTGTCTTTGTCTTGTCTTTGTCTTGTCTTTGTCTTGTCTTTGTCTTGTCTTTGTCTTGTCTTTGTCTTGTCTTTGTCTTGTCTTTGTCTTGTCTTTGTCTTGTCTTTGTCTTGTCTTTGTCTTGTCTTTGTCTTGTCTTTGTCTTGTCTTTGTCTTGTCTTTGTCTTGTCTTTGTCTTGTCTTTGTCTTGTCTTTGTCTTGTCTTTGTCTTGTCTTTGTCTTGTCTTTGTCTTGTCTTTGTCTTGTCTTTGTCTTGTCTTTGTCTTGTCTTTGTCTTGTCTTTGTCTTGTCTTTGTCTTGTCTTTGTCTTGTCTTTGTCTTGTCTTTGTCTTGTCTTTGTCTTGTCTTTGTCTTGTCTTTGTCTTGTCTTTGTCTTGTCTTTGTCTTGTCTTTGTCTTGTCTTTGTCTTGTCTTTGTCTTGTCTTTGTCTTGTCTTTGTCTTGTCTTTGTCTTGTCTTTGTCTTGTCTTTGTCTTGTCTTTGTCTTGTCTTTGTCTTGTCTTTGTCTTGTCTTTGTCTTGTCTTTGTCTTGTCTTTGTCTTGTCTTTGTCTTGTCTTTGTCTTGTCTTTGTCTTGTCTTTGTCTTGTCTTTGTCTTGTCTTTGTCTTGTCTTTGTCTTGTCTTTGTCTTGTCTTTGTCTTGTCTTTGTCTTGTCTTTGTCTTGTCTTTGTCTTGTCTTTGTCTTGTCTTTGTCTTGTCTTTGTCTTGTCTTTGTCTTGTCTTTGTCTTGTCTTTGTCTTGTCTTTGTCTTGTCTTTGTCTTGTCTTTGTCTTGTCTTTGTCTTGTCTTTGTCTTGTCTTTGTCTTGTCTTTGTCTTGTCTTTGTCTTGTCTTTGTCTTGTCTTTGTCTTGTCTTTGTCTTGTCTTTGTCTTGTCTTTGTCTTGTCTTTGTCTTGTCTTTGTCTTGTCTTTGTCTTGTCTTTGTCTTGTCTTTGTCTTGTCTTTGTCTTGTCTTTGTCTTGTCTTTGTCTTGTCTTTGTCTTGTCTTTGTCTTGTCTTTGTCTTGTCTTTGTCTTGTCTTTGTCTTGTCTTTGTCTTGTCTTTGTCTTGTCTTTGTCTTGTCTTTGTCTTGTCTTTGTCTTGTCTTTGTCTTGTCTTTGTCTTGTCTTTGTCTTGTCTTTGTCTTGTCTTTGTCTTGTCTTTGTCTTGTCTTTGTCTTGTCTTTGTCTTGTCTTTGTCTTGTCTTTGTCTTGTCTTTGTCTTGTCTTTGTCTTGTCTTTGTCTTGTCTTTGTCTTGTCTTTGTCTTGTCTTTGTCTTGTCTTTGTCTTGTCTTTGTCTTGTCTTTGTCTTGTCTTTGTCTTGTCTTTGTCTTGTCTTTGTCTTGTCTTTGTCTTGTCTTTGTCTTGTCTTTGTCTTGTCTTTGTCTTGTCTTTGTCTTGTCTTTGTCTTGTCTTTGTCTTGTCTTTGTCTTGTCTTTGTCTTGTCTTTGTCTTGTCTTTGTCTTGTCTTTGTCTTGTCTTTGTCTTGTCTTTGTCTTGTCTTTGTCTTGTCTTTGTCTTGTCTTTGTCTTGTCTTTGTCTTGTCTTTGTCTTGTCTTTGTCTTGTCTTTGTCTTGTCTTTGTCTTGTCTTTGTCTTGTCTTTGTCTTGTCTTTGTCTTGTCTTTGTCTTGTCTTTGTCTTGTCTTTGTCTTGTCTTTGTCTTGTCTTTGTCTTGTCTTTGTCTTGTCTTTGTCTTGTCTTTGTCTTGTCTTTGTCTTGTCTTTGTCTTGTCTTTGTCTTGTCTTTGTCTTGTCTTTGTCTTGTCTTTGTCTTGTCTTTGTCTTGTCTTTGTCTTGTCTTTGTCTTGTCTTTGTCTTGTCTTTGTCTTGTCTTTGTCTTGTCTTTGTCTTGTCTTTGTCTTGTCTTTGTCTTGTCTTTGTCTTGTCTTTGTCTTGTCTTTGTCTTGTCTTTGTCTTGTCTTTGTCTTGTCTTTGTCTTGTCTTTGTCTTTGTCTTGTCTTTGTCTTGTCTTTGTCTTGTCTTTGTCTTGTCTTTGTCTTGTCTTTGTCTTGTCTTTGTCTTGTCTTTGTCTTGTCTTTGTCTTGTCTTTGTCTTGTCTTTGTCTTGTCTTTGTCTTGTCTTTGTCTTGTCTTTGTCTTGTCTTTGTCTTGTCTTTGTCTTGTCTTTGTCTTGTCTTTGTCTTGTCTTTGTCTTTGTCTTGTCTTTGTCTTGTCTTTGTCTTGTCTTTGTCTTGTCTTTGTCTTGTCTTTGTCTTGTCTTTGTCTTGTCTTTGTCTTGTCTTTGTCTTGTCTTTGTCTTGTCTTTGTCTTGTCTTTGTCTTGTCTTTGTCTTGTCTTTGTCTTGTCTTTGTCTTGTCTTTGTCTTGTCTTTGTCTTGTCTTTGTCTTGTCTTTGTCTTGTCTTTGTCTTGTCTTTGTCTTGTCTTTGTCTTGTCTTTGTCTTGTCTTTGTCTTGTCTTTGTCTTGTCTTTGTCTTGTCTTTGTCTTGTCTTTGTCTTGTCTTTGTCTTGTCTTTGTCTTGTCTTTGTCTTGTCTTTGTCTTGTCTTTGTCTTGTCTTTGTCTTGTCTTTGTCTTGTCTTTGTCTTGTCTTTGTCTTGTCTTTGTCTTGTCTTTGTCTTGTCTTTGTCTTGTCTTTGTCTTGTCTTTGTCTTGTCTTTGTCTTGTCTTTGTCTTGTCTTTGTCTTGTCTTTGTCTTGTCTTTGTCTTGTCTTTGTCTTGTCTTTGTCTTGTCTTTGTCTTGTCTTTGTCTTGTCTTTGTCTTGTCTTTGTCTTGTCTTTGTCTTGTCTTTGTCTTGTCTTTGTCTTGTCTTTGTCTTGTCTTTGTCTTGTCTTTGTCTTGTCTTTGTCTTGTCTTTGTCTTGTCTTTGTCTTGTCTTTGTCTTTGTCTTGTCTTTGTCTTGTCTTTGTCTTGTCTTTGTCTTGTCTTTGTCTTGTCTTTGTCTTGTCTTTGTCTTGTCTTTGTCTTGTCTTTGTCTTGTCTTTGTCTTGTCTTTGTCTTGTCTTTGTCTTGTCTTTGTCTTGTCTTTGTCTTGTCTTTGTCTTGTCTTTGTCTTGTCTTTGTCTTGTCTTTGTCTTGTCTTTGTCTTGTCTTTGTCTTGTCTTTGTCTTGTCTTTGTCTTGTCTTTGTCTTGTCTTTGTCTTGTCTTTGTCTTGTCTTTGTCTTGTCTTTGTCTTGTCTTTGTCTTGTCTTTGTCTTGTCTTTGTCTTGTCTTTGTCTTGTCTTTGTCTTGTCTTTGTCTTGTCTTTGTCTTGTCTTTGTCTTGTCTTTGTCTTGTCTTTGTCTTGTCTTTGTCTTGTCTTTGTCTTGTCTTTGTCTTGTCTTTGTCTTGTCTTTGTCTTGTCTTTGTCTTGTCTTTGTCTTGTCTTTGTCTTGTCTTTGTCTTGTCTTTGTCTTGTCTTTGTCTTGTCTTTGTCTTGTCTTTGTCTTGTCTTTGTCTTGTCTTTGTCTTGTCTTTGTCTTGTCTTTGTCTTGTCTTTGTCTTGTCTTTGTCTTGTCTTTGTCTTGTCTTTGTCTTGTCTTTGTCTTGTCTTTGTCTTGTCTTTGTCTTGTCTTTGTCTTGTCTTTGTCTTGTCTTTGTCTTGTCTTTGTCTTGTCTTTGTCTTGTCTTTGTCTTGTCTTTGTCTTGTCTTTGTCTTGTCTTTGTCTTGTCTTTGTCTTGTCTTTGTCTTGTCTTTGTCTTGTCTTTGTCTTGTCTTTGTCTTGTCTTTGTCTTGTCTTTGTCTTGTCTTTGTCTTGTCTTTGTCTTGTCTTTGTCTTGTCTTTGTCTTGTCTTTGTCTTGTCTTTGTCTTGTCTTTGTCTTGTCTTTGTCTTGTCTTTGTCTTGTCTTTGTCTTGTCTTTGTCTTGTCTTTGTCTTGTCTTTGTCTTGTCTTTGTCTTGTCTTTGTCTTGTCTTTGTCTTGTCTTTGTCTTGTCTTTGTCTTGTCTTTGTCTTGTCTTTGTCTTGTCTTTGTCTTGTCTTTGTCTTGTCTTTGTCTTGTCTTTGTCTTGTCTTTGTCTTGTCTTTGTCTTGTCTTTGTCTTGTCTTTGTCTTGTCTTTGTCTTGTCTTTGTCTTGTCTTTGTCTTGTCTTTGTCTTGTCTTTGTCTTGTCTTTGTCTTGTCTTTGTCTTGTCTTTGTCTTGTCTTTGTCTTGTCTTTGTCTTGTCTTTGTCTTGTCTTTGTCTTGTCTTTGTCTTGTCTTTGTCTTGTCTTTGTCTTGTCTTTGTCTTGTCTTTGTCTTGTCTTTGTCTTGTCTTTGTCTTGTCTTTGTCTTGTCTTTGTCTTGTCTTTGTCTTGTCTTTGTCTTGTCTTTGTCTTGTCTTTGTCTTGTCTTTGTCTTGTCTTTGTCTTGTCTTTGTCTTGTCTTTGTCTTGTCTTTGTCTTGTCTTTGTCTTGTCTTTGTCTTGTCTTTGTCTTGTCTTTGTCTTGTCTTTGTCTTGTCTTTGTCTTGTCTTTGTCTTGTCTTTGTCTTGTCTTTGTCTTGTCTTTGTCTTGTCTTTGTCTTGTCTTTGTCTTGTCTTTGTCTTGTCTTTGTCTTGTCTTTGTCTTGTCTTTGTCTTGTCTTTGTCTTGTCTTTGTCTTGTCTTTGTCTTGTCTTTGTCTTGTCTTTGTCTTGTCTTTGTCTTGTCTTTGTCTTGTCTTTGTCTTGTCTTTGTCTTGTCTTTGTCTTGTCTTTGTCTTGTCTTTGTCTTGTCTTTGTCTTGTCTTTGTCTTGTCTTTGTCTTGTTTTGTCTTGTCTTTGTCTTGTCTTTGTCTTGTCTTTGTCTTGTCTTTGTCTTGTCTTTGTCTTGTCTTTGTCTTGTCTTTGTCTTGTCTTTGTCTTGTCTTTGTCTTGTCTTTGTCTTGTCTTTGTCTTGTCTTTGTCTTGTCTTTGTCTTGTCTTTGTCTTGTCTTTGTCTTGTCTTTGTCTTGTCTTTGTCTTGTCTTTGTCTTGTCTTTGTCTTGTCTTTGTCTTGTCTTTGTCTTGTCTTTGTCTTGTCTTTGTCTTGTCTTTGTCTTGTCTTTGTCTTGTCTTTGTCTTGTCTTTGTCTTGTCTTTGTCTTGTCTTTGTCTTGTCTTTGTCTTGTCTTTGTCTTGTCTTTGTCTTGTCTTTGTCTTGTCTTTGTCTTGTCTTTGTCTTGTCTTTGTCTTGTCTTTGTCTTGTCTTTGTCTTGTCTTTGTCTTGTCTTTGTCTTGTCTTTGTCTTGTCTTTGTCTTGTCTTTGTCTTGTCTTTGTCTTGTCTTTGTCTTGTCTTTGTCTTGTCTTTGTCTTGTCTTTGTCTTGTCTTTGTCTTGTCTTTGTCTTGTCTTTGTCTTGTCTTTGTCTTGTCTTTGTCTTGTCTTTGTCTTGTCTTTGTCTTGTCTTTGTCTTGTCTTTGTCTTGTCTTTGTCTTGTCTTTGTCTTGTCTTTGTCTTGTCTTTGTCTTGTCTTTGTCTTGTCTTTGTCTTGTCTTTGTCTTGTCTTTGTCTTGTCTTTGTCTTGTCTTTGTCTTGTCTTTGTCTTGTCTTTGTCTTGTCTTTGTCTTGTCTTTGTCTTGTCTTTGTCTTGTCTTTGTCTTGTCTTTGTCTTGTCTTTGTCTTGTCTTTGTCTTGTCTTTGTCTTGTCTTTGTCTTGTCTTTGTCTTGTCTTTGTCTTGTCTTTGTCTTGTCTTTGTCTTGTCTTTGTCTTGTCTTTGTCTTGTCTTTGTCTTGTCTTTGTCTTGTCTTTGTCTTGTCTTTGTCTTGTCTTTGTCTTGTCTTTGTCTTGTCTTTGTCTTGTCTTTGTCTTGTCTTTGTCTTGTCTTTGTCTTGTCTTTGTCTTGTCTTTGTCTTGTCTTTGTCTTGTCTTTGTCTTGTCTTTGTCTTGTCTTTGTCTTGTCTTTGTCTTGTCTTTGTCTTGTCTTTGTCTTGTCTTTGTCTTGTCTTTGTCTTGTCTTTGTCTTGTCTTTGTCTTGTCTTTGTCTTGTCTTTGTCTTGTCTTTGTCTTGTCTTTGTCTTGTCTTTGTCTTGTCTTTGTCTTGTCTTTGTCTTGTCTTTGTCTTGTCTTTGTCTTGTCTTTGTCTTGTCTTTGTCTTGTCTTTGTCTTGTCTTTGTCTTGTCTTTGTCTTGTCTTTGTCTTGTCTTTGTCTTGTCTTTGTCTTGTCTTTGTCTTGTCTTTGTCTTGTCTTTGTCTTGTCTTTGTCTTGTCTTTGTCTTGTCTTTGTCTTGTCTTTGTCTTGTCTTTGTCTTGTCTTTGTCTTGTCTTTGTCTTGTCTTTGTCTTGTCTTTGTCTTGTCTTTGTCTTGTCTTTGTCTTGTCTTTGTCTTGTCTTTGTCTTGTCTTTGTCTTGTCTTTGTCTTGTCTTTGTCTTGTCTTTGTCTTGTCTTTGTCTTGTCTTTGTCTTGTCTTTGTCTTGTCTTTGTCTTGTCTTTGTCTTGTCTTTGTCTTGTCTTTGTCTTGTCTTTTGTCTTGTCTTTGTCTTGTCTTTGTCTTGTCTTTGTCTTGTCTTTGTCTTGTCTTTGTCTTGTCTTTGTCTTGTCTTTGTCTTGTCTTTGTCTTGTCTTTGTCTTGTCTTTGTCTTGTCTTTGTCTTGTCTTTGTCTTGTCTTTGTCTTGTCTTTGTCTTGTCTTTGTCTTGTCTTTGTCTTGTCTTTGTCTTGTCTTTGTCTTGTCTTTGTCTTGTCTTTGTCTTGTCTTTGTCTTGTCTTTGTCTTGTCTTTGTCTTGTCTTTGTCTTGTCTTTGTCTTGTCTTTGTCTTGTCTTTGTCTTGTCTTTGTCTTGTCTTTGTCTTGTCTTTGTCTTGTCTTTGTCTTGTCTTTGTCTTGTCTTTGTCTTGTCTTTGTCTTGTCTTTGTCTTGTCTTTGTCTTGTCTTTGTCTTGTCTTTGTCTTGTCTTTGTCTTGTCTTTGTCTTGTCTTTGTCTTGTCTTTGTCTTGTCTTTGTCTTGTCTTTGTCTTGTCTTTGTCTTGTCTTTGTCTTGTCTTTGTCTTGTCTTTGTCTTGTCTTTGTCTTGTCTTTGTCTTGTCTTTGTCTTGTCTTTGTCTTGTCTTTGTCTTGTCTTTGTCTTGTCTTTGTCTTGTCTTTGTCTTGTCTTTGTCTTGTCTTTGTCTTGTCTTTGTCTTGTCTTTGTCTTGTCTTTGTCTTGTCTTTGTCTTGTCTTTGTCTTGTCTTTGTCTTGTCTTTGTCTTGTCTTTGTCTTGTCTTTGTCTTGTCTTTGTCTTGTCTTTGTCTTGTCTTTGTCTTGTCTTTGTCTTGTCTTTGTCTTGTCTTTGTCTTGTCTTTGTCTTGTCTTTGTCTTGTCTTTGTCTTGTCTTTGTCTTGTCTTTGTCTTGTCTTTGTCTTGTCTTTGTCTTGTCTTTGTCTTGTCTTTGTCTTGTCTTTGTCTTGTCTTTGTCTTGTCTTTGTCTTGTCTTTGTCTTGTCTTTGTCTTGTCTTTGTCTTGTCTTTGTCTTGTCTTTGTCTTGTCTTTGTCTTGTCTTTGTCTTGTCTTTGTCTTGTCTTTGTCTTGTCTTTGTCTTGTCTTTGTCTTGTCTTTGTCTTGTCTTTGTCTTGTCTTTGTCTTGTCTTTGTCTTGTCTTTGTCTTGTCTTTGTCTTGTCTTTGTCTTGTCTTTGTCTTGTCTTTGTCTTGTCTTTGTCTTGTCTTTGTCTTGTCTTTGTCTTGTCTTTGTCTTGTCTTTGTCTTGTCTTTGTCTTGTCTTTGTCTTGTCTTTGTCTTGTCTTTGTCTTGTCTTTGTCTTGTCTTTGTCTTGTCTTTGTCTTGTCTTTGTCTTGTCTTTGTCTTGTCTTTGTCTTGTCTTTGTCTTGTCTTTGTCTTGTCTTTGTCTTGTCTTTGTCTTGTCTTTGTCTTGTCTTTGTCTTGTCTTTGTCTTGTCTTTGTCTTGTCTTTGTCTTGTCTTTGTCTTGTCTTTGTCTTGTCTTTGTCTTGTCTTTGTCTTGTCTTTGTCTTGTCTTTGTCTTGTCTTTGTCTTGTCTTTGTCTTGTCTTTGTCTTGTCTTTGTCTTGTCTTTGTCTTGTCTTTGTCTTGTCTTTGTCTTGTCTTTGTCTTGTCTTTGTCTTGTCTTTGTCTTGTCTTTGTCTTGTCTTTGTCTTGTCTTTGTCTTGTCTTTGTCTTGTCTTTGTCTTGTCTTTGTCTTGTCTTTGTCTTGTCTTTGTCTTGTCTTTGTCTTGTCTTTGTCTTGTCTTTGTCTTGTCTTTGTCTTGTCTTTGTCTTGTCTTTGTCTTGTCTTTGTCTTGTCTTTGTCTTGTCTTTGTCTTGTCTTTGTCTTGTCTTTGTCTTGTCTTTGTCTTGTCTTTGTCTTGTCTTTGTCTTGTCTTTGTCTTGTCTTTGTCTTGTCTTTGTCTTGTCTTTGTCTTGTCTTTGTCTTGTCTTTGTCTTGTCTTTGTCTTGTCTTTGTCTTGTCTTTGTCTTGTCTTTGTCTTGTCTTTGTCTTGTCTTTGTCTTGTCTTTGTCTTGTCTTTGTCTTGTCTTTGTCTTGTCTTTGTCTTGTCTTTGTCTTGTCTTTGTCTTGTCTTTGTCTTGTCTTTGTCTTGTCTTTGTCTTGTCTTTGTCTTGTCTTTGTCTTGTCTTTGTCTTGTCTTTGTCTTGTCTTTGTCTTGTCTTTGTCTTGTCTTTGTCTTGTCTTTGTCTTGTCTTTGTCTTGTCTTTGTCTTGTCTTTGTCTTGTCTTTGTCTTGTCTTTGTCTTGTCTTTGTCTTGTCTTTGTCTTGTCTTTGTCTTGTCTTTGTCTTGTCTTTGTCTTGTCTTTGTCTTGTCTTTGTCTTGTCTTTGTCTTGTCTTTGTCTTGTCTTGTCTGTCTTGTCTTTGTCTTGTCTTTGTCTTGTCTTTGTCTTGTCTTTGTCTTGTCTTTGTCTTGTCTTTGTCTTGTCTTTGTCTTGTCTTTGTCTTGTCTTTGTCTTGTCTTTGTCTTTGTCTTGTCTTTGTCTTGTCTTTGTCTTGTCTTTGTCTTGTCTTTGTCTTGTCTTTGTCTTGTCTTTGTCTTGTCTTTGTCTTGTCTTTGTCTTGTCTTTGTCTTGTCTTTGTCTTGTCTTTGTCTTGTCTTTGTCTTGTCTTTGTCTTGTCTTTGTCTTGTCTTTGTCTTGTCTTTGTCTTGTCTTTGTCTTGTCTTTGTCTTGTCTTTGTCTTGTCTTTGTCTTGTCTTTGTCTTGTCTTTGTCTTGTCTTTGTCTTGTCTTTGTCTTGTCTTTGTCTTGTCTTTGTCTTGTCTTTGTCTTGTCTTTGTCTTGTCTTTGTCTTGTCTTTGTCTTGTCTTTGTCTTGTCTTTGTCTTGTCTTTGTCTTGTCTTTGTCTTGTCTTTGTCTTGTCTTTGTCTTGTCTTTGTCTTGTCTTTGTCTTGTCTTTGTCTTGTCTTTGTCTTGTCTTTGTCTTGTCTTTGTCTTGTCTTTGTCTTGTCTTTGTCTTGTCTTTGTCTTGTCTTTGTCTTGTCTTTGTCTTGTCTTTGTCTTGTCTTTGTCTTGTCTTTGTCTTGTCTTTGTCTTGTCTTTGTCTTGTCTTTGTCTTGTCTTTGTCTTGTCTTTGTCTTGTCTTTGTCTTGTCTTTGTCTTGTCTTTGTCTTGTCTTTGTCTTGTCTTTGTCTTGTCTTTGTCTTGTCTTTGTCTTGTCTTTGTCTTGTCTTTGTCTTGTCTTTGTCTTGTCTTTGTCTTGTCTTTGTCTTGTCTTTGTCTTGTCTTTGTCTTGTCTTTGTCTTGTCTTTGTCTTGTCTTTGTCTTGTCTTTGTCTTGTCTTTGTCTTGTCTTTGTCTTGTCTTTGTCTTGTCTTTGTCTTGTCTTTGTCTTGTCTTTGTCTTGTCTTTGTCTTGTCTTTGTCTTGTCTTTGTCTTGTCTTTGTCTTGTCTTTGTCTTGTCTTTGTCTTGTCTTTGTCTTGTCTTTGTCTTGTCTTTGTCTTGTCTTTGTCTTGTCTTTGTCTTGTCTTTGTCTTGTCTTTGTCTTGTCTTTGTCTTGTCTTTGTCTTGTCTTTGTCTTGTCTTTGTCTTGTCTTTGTCTTGTCTTTGTCTTGTCTTTGTCTTGTCTTTGTCTTGTCTTTGTCTTGTCTTTGTCTTGTCTTTGTCTTGTCTTTGTCTTGTCTTTGTCTTGTCTTTGTCTTGTCTTTGTCTTGTCTTTGTCTTGTCTTTGTCTTGTCTTTGTCTTGTCTTTGTCTTGTCTTTGTCTTGTCTTTGTCTTGTCTTTGTCTTGTCTTTGTCTTGTCTTTGTCTTGTCTTTGTCTTGTCTTTGTCTTGTCTTTGTCTTGTCTTTGTCTTGTCTTTGTCTTGTCTTTGTCTTGTCTTTGTCTTGTCTTTGTCTTGTCTTTGTCTTGTCTTTGTCTTGTCTTTGTCTTGTCTTTGTCTTGTCTTTGTCTTGTCTTTGTCTTGTCTTTGTCTTGTCTTTGTCTTGTCTTTGTCTTGTCTTTGTCTTGTCTTTGTCTTGTCTTTGTCTTGTCTTTGTCTTGTCTTTGTCTTGTCTTTGTCTTGTCTTTGTCTTGTCTTTGTCTTGTCTTTGTCTTGTCTTTGTCTTGTCTTTGTCTTGTCTTTGTCTTGTCTTTGTCTTGTCTTTGTCTTGTCTTTGTCTTGTCTTTGTCTTGTCTTTGTCTTGTCTTTGTCTTGTCTTTGTCTTGTCTTTGTCTTGTCTTTGTCTTGTCTTTGTCTTGTCTTTGTCTTGTCTTTGTCTTGTCTTTGTCTTGTCTTTGTCTTGTCTTTGTCTTGTCTTTGTCTTGTCTTTGTCTTGTCTTTGTCTTGTCTTTGTCTTGTCTTTGTCTTGTCTTTGTCTTGTCTTTGTCTTGTCTTTGTCTTGTCTTTGTCTTGTCTTTGTCTTGTCTTTGTCTTGTCTTTGTCTTGTCTTTGTCTTGTCTTTGTCTTGTCTTTGTCTTGTCTTTGTCTTGTCTTTGTCTTGTCTTTGTCTTGTCTTTGTCTTGTCTTTGTCTTGTCTTTGTCTTGTCTTTGTCTTGTCTTTGTCTTGTCTTTGTCTTGTCTTTGTCTTGTCTTTGTCTTGTCTTTGTCTTGTCTTTGTCTTGTCTTTGTCTTGTCTTTGTCTTGTCTTTGTCTTGTCTTTGTCTTGTCTTTGTCTTGTCTTTGTCTTGTCTTTGTCTTGTCTTTGTCTTGTCTTTGTCTTGTCTTTGTCTTGTCTTTGTCTTGTCTTTGTCTTGTCTTTGTCTTGTCTTTGTCTTGTCTTTGTCTTGTCTTTGTCTTGTCTTTGTCTTGTCTTTGTCTTGTCTTTGTCTTGTCTTTGTCTTGTCTTTGTCTTGTCTTTGTCTTGTCTTTGTCTTGTCTTTGTCTTGTCTTTGTCTTGTCTTTGTCTTGTCTTTGTCTTGTCTTTGTCTTGTCTTTGTCTTGTCTTTGTCTTGTCTTTGTCTTGTCTTTGTCTTGTCTTTGTCTTGTCTTTGTCTTGTCTTTGTCTTGTCTTTGTCTTGTCTTTGTCTTGTCTTTGTCTTGTCTTTGTCTTGTCTTTGTCTTGTCTTTGTCTTGTCTTTGTCTTGTCTTTGTCTTGTCTTTGTCTTGTCTTTGTCTTGTCTTTGTCTTGTCTTTGTCTTGTCTTTGTCTTGTCTTTGTCTTGTCTTTGTCTTGTCTTTGTCTTGTCTTTGTCTTGTCTTTGTCTTGTCTTTGTCTTGTCTTTGTCTTGTCTTTGTCTTGTCTTTGTCTTGTCTTTGTCTTGTCTTTGTCTTGTCTTTGTCTTGTCTTTGTCTTGTCTTTGTCTTGTCTTTGTCTTGTCTTTGTCTTGTCTTTGTCTTGTCTTTGTCTTGTCTTTGTCTTGTCTTTGTCTTGTCTTTGTCTTGTCTTTGTCTTGTCTTTGTCTTGTCTTTGTCTTGTCTTTGTCTTGTCTTTGTCTTGTCTTTGTCTTGTCTTTGTCTTGTCTTTGTCTTGTCTTTGTCTTGTCTTTGTCTTGTCTTTGTCTTGTCTTTGTCTTGTCTTTGTCTTGTCTTTGTCTTGTCTTTGTCTTGTCTTTGTCTTGTCTTTGTCTTGTCTTTGTCTTGTCTTGTCTTGTCTTGTCTTGTCTTTGTCTTGTCTTTGTCTTGTCTTTGTCTTGTCTTTGTCTTGTCTTTGTCTTGTCTTTGTCTTGTCTTTGTTGTCTTTGTCTGTCTTTGTCTTGTCTTTGTCTTGTCTTTGTCTTGTCTTTGTCTTGTCTTTGTCTTGTCTTTGTCTTGTCTTTGTCTTGTCTTTGTCTTGTCTTTGTCTTTGTCTTGTCTTTGTCTTGTCTTTGTCTTGTCTTTGTCTTGTCTTTGTCTTGTCTTTGTCTTGTCTTTGTCTTGTCTTTGTAGTCTTTGTCTTGTCTTTGTCTTGTCTTTGTCTTGTCTTTGTCTTGTCTTTGTCTTGTCTTTGTCTTGTCTTTGTCTTGTCTTTGTCTTGTCTTTGTCTTGTCTTTGTCTTGTCTTTGTCTTGTCTTTGTCTTGTCTTTGTCTTGTCTTTGTCTTGTCTTTGTCTTGTCTTTGTCTTGTCTTTGTCTTGTCTTTGTCTTGTCTTTGTCTTGTCTTTGTCTTGTCTTTGTCTTGTCTTTGTCTTGTCTTTGTCTTGTCTTTGTCTTGTCTTTGTCTTGTCTTTGTCTTGTCTTTGTCTTGTCTTTGTCTTGTCTTTGTCTTGTCTTTGTCTTGTCTTTGTCTTGTCTTTGTCTTGTCTTTGTCTTGTCTTTGTCTTGTCTTTGTCTTGTCTTTGTCTTGTCTTTGTCTTGTCTTTGTCTTGTCTTTGTCTTGTCTTTGTCTTGTCTTTGTCTTGTCTTTGTCTTGTCTTTGTCTTGTCTTTGTCTTGTCTTTGTCTTGTCTTTGTCTTGTCTTTGTCTTGTCTTTGTCTTGTCTTTGTCTTGTCTTTGTCTTGTCTTTGTCTTGTCTTTGTCTTGTCTTTGTCTTGTCTTTGTCTTGTCTTTGTCTTGTCTTTGTCTTGTCTTTGTCTTGTCTTTGTCTTGTCTTTGTCTTGTCTTTGTCTTGTCTTTGTCTTGTCTTTGTCTTGTCTTTGTCTTGTCTTTGTCTTGTCTTTGTCTTGTCTTTGTCTTGTCTTTGTCTTGTCTTTGTCTTGTCTTTGTCTTGTCTTTGTCTTGTCTTTGTCTTGTCTTTGTCTTGTCTTTGTCTTGTCTTTGTCTTGTCTTTGTCTTGTCTTTGTCTTGTCTTTGTCTTGTCTTTGTCTTGTCTTTGTCTTGTCTTTGTCTTGTCTTTGTCTTGTCTTTGTCTTGTCTTTGTCTTGTCTTTGTCTTGTCTTTGTCTTGTCTTTGTCTTGTCTTTGTCTTGTCTTTGTCTTGTCTTTGTCTTGTCTTTGTCTTGTCTTTGTCTTGTCTTTGTCTTGTCTTTGTCTTGTCTTTGTCTTGTCTTTGTCTTGTCTTTGTCTTGTCTTTGTCTTGTCTTTGTCTTGTCTTTGTCTTGTCTTTGTCTTGTCTTTGTCTTGTCTTTGTCTTGTCTTTGTCTTGTCTTTGTCTTGTCTTTGTCTTGTCTTTGTCTTGTCTTTGTCTTGTCTTTGTCTTGTCTTTGTCTTGTCTTTGTCTTGTCTTTGTCTTGTCTTTGTCTTGTCTTTGTCTTGTCTTTGTCTTGTCTTTGTCTTGTCTTTGTCTTGTCTTTGTCTTGTCTTTGTCTTGTCTTTGTCTTGTCTTTGTCTTGTCTTTGTCTTGTCTTTGTCTTGTCTTTGTCTTGTCTTTGTCTTGTCTTTGTCTTGTCTTTGTCTTGTCTTTGTCTTGTCTTTGTCTTGTCTTTGTCTTGTCTTTGTCTTGTCTTTGTCTTGTCTTTGTCTTGTCTTTGTCTTGTCTTTGTCTTGTCTTTGTCTTGTCTTTGTCTTGTCTTTGTCTTGTCTTTGTCTTGTCTTTGTCTTGTCTTTGTCTTGTCTTTGTCTTGTCTTTGTCTTGTCTTTGTCTTGTCTTTGTCTTGTCTTTGTCTTGTCTTTGTCTTGTCTTTGTCTTGTCTTTGTCTTGTCTTTGTCTTGTCTTTGTCTTGTCTTTGTCTTGTCTTTGTCTTGTCTTTGTCTTGTCTTTGTCTTGTCTTTGTCTTGTCTTTGTCTTGTCTTTGTCTTGTCTTTGTCTTGTCTTTGTCTTGTCTTTGTCTTGTCTTTGTCTTGTCTTTGTCTTGTCTTTGTCTTGTCTTTGTCTTGTCTTTGTCTTGTCTTTGTCTTGTCTTTGTCTTGTCTTTGTCTTGTCTTTGTCTTGTCTTTGTCTTGTCTTTGTCTTGTCTTTGTCTTGTCTTTGTCTTGTCTTTGTCTTGTCTTTGTCTTGTCTTTGTCTTGTCTTTGTCTTGTCTTTGTCTTGTCTTTGTCTTGTCTTTGTCTTGTCTTTGTCTTGTCTTTGTCTTGTCTTTGTCTTGTCTTTGTCTTGTCTTTGTCTTGTCTTTGTCTTGTCTTTGTCTTGTCTTTGTCTTGTCTTTGTCTTGTCTTTGTCTTGTCTTTGTCTTGTCTTTGTCTTGTCTTTGTCTTGTCTTTGTCTTGTCTTTGTCTTGTCTTTGTCTTGTCTTTGTCTTGTCTTTGTCTTGTCTTTGTCTTGTCTTTGTCTTGTCTTTGTCTTGTCTTTGTCTTGTCTTTGTCTTGTCTTTGTCTTGTCTTTGTCTTGTCTTTGTCTTGTCTTTGTCTTGTCTTTGTCTTGTCTTTGTCTTGTCTTTGTCTTGTCTTTGTCTTGTCTTTGTCTTGTCTTTGTCTTGTCTTTGTCTTGTCTTTGTCTTGTCTTTGTCTTGTCTTTGTCTTGTCTTTGTCTTGTCTTTGTCTTGTCTTTGTCTTGTCTTTGTCTTGTCTTTGTCTTGTCTTTGTCTTGTCTTTGTCTTGTCTTTGTCTTGTCTTTGTCTTGTCTTTGTCTTGTCTTTGTCTTGTCTTTGTCTTGTCTTTGTCTTGTCTTTGTCTTGTCTTTGTCTTGTCTTTGTCTTGTCTTTGTCTTGTCTTTGTCTTGTCTTTGTCTTGTCTTTGTCTTGTCTTTGTCTTGTCTTTGTCTTGTCTTTGTCTTGTCTTTGTCTTGTCTTTGTCTTGTCTTTGTCTTGTCTTTGTCTTGTCTTTGTCTTGTCTTTGTCTTGTCTTTGTCTTGTCTTTGTCTTGTCTTTGTCTTGTCTTTGTCTTGTCTTTGTCTTGTCTTTGTCTTGTCTTTGTCTTGTCTTTGTCTTGTCTTTGTCTTGTCTTTGTCTTGTCTTTGTCTTGTCTTTGTCTTGTCTTTGTCTTGTCTTTGTCTTGTCTTTGTCTTGTCTTTGTCTTGTCTTTGTCTTGTCTTTGTCTTGTCTTTGTCTTGTCTTTGTCTTGTCTTTGTCTTGTCTTTGTCTTGTCTTTGTCTTGTCTTTGTCTTGTCTTTGTCTTGTCTTTGTCTTGTCTTTGTCTTGTCTTTGTCTTGTCTTTGTCTTGTCTTTGTCTTGTCTTTGTCTTGTCTTTGTCTTGTCTTTGTCTTGTCTTTGTCTTGTCTTTGTCTTGTCTTTGTCTTGTCTTTGTCTTGTCTTTGTCTTGTCTTTGTCTTGTCTTTGTCTTGTCTTTGTCTTGTCTTTGTCTTGTCTTTGTCTTGTCTTTGTCTTGTCTTTGTCTTGTCTTTGTCTTGTCTTTGTCTTGTCTTTGTCTTGTCTTTGTCTTGTCTTTGTCTTGTCTTTGTCTTGTCTTTGTCTTGTCTTTGTCTTGTCTTTGTCTTGTCTTTGTCTTGTCTTTGTCTTGTCTTTGTCTTGTCTTTGTCTTGTCTTTGTCTTGTCTTTGTCTTGTCTTTGTCTTGTCTTTGTCTTGTCTTTGTCTTGTCTTTGTCTTGTCTTTGTCTTGTCTTTGTCTTGTCTTTGTCTTGTCTTTGTCTTGTCTTTGTCTTGTCTTTGTCTTGTCTTTGTCTTGTCTTTGTCTTGTCTTTGTCTTGTCTTTGTCTTGTCTTTGTCTTGTCTTTGTCTTGTCTTTGTCTTGTCTTTGTCTTGTCTTTGTCTTGTCTTTGTCTTGTCTTTGTCTTGTCTTTGTCTTGTCTTTGTCTTGTCTTTGTCTTGTCTTTGTCTTGTCTTTGTCTTGTCTTTGTCTTGTCTTTGTCTTGTCTTTGTCTTGTCTTTGTCTTGTCTTTGTCTTGTCTTTGTCTTGTCTTTGTCTTGTCTTTGTCTTGTCTTTGTCTTGTCTTTGTCTTGTCTTTGTCTTGTCTTTGTCTTGTCTTTGTCTTGTCTTTGTCTTGTCTTTGTCTTGTCTTTGTCTTGTCTTTGTCTTGTCTTTGTCTTGTCTTTGTCTTGTCTTTGTCTTGTCTTTGTCTTGTCTTTGTCTTGTCTTTGTCTTGTCTTTGTCTTGTCTTTGTCTTGTCTTTGTCTTGTCTTTGTCTTGTCTTTGTCTTGTCTTTGTCTTGTCTTTGTCTTGTCTTTGTCTTGTCTTTGTCTTGTCTTTGTCTTGTCTTTGTCTTGTCTTTGTCTTGTCTTTGTCTTGTCTTTGTCTTGTCTTTGTCTTGTCTTTGTCTTGTCTTTGTCTTGTCTTTGTCTTGTCTTTGTCTTGTCTTTGTCTTGTCTTTGTCTTGTCTTTGTCTTGTCTTTGTCTTGTCTTTGTCTTGTCTTTGT
>NW_026683540.1:0-38401 GCF_030247195.1 Topomyia yanbarensis | reverse complement strand
ATTATAAAGGTAATTCACAAAATGTCTCAACATCAAATTCCTTGAATCACGTAGATGTGTTTTCATACCCCGATATTCAAAATCGGTTTAGTTTTGCCCCTAAACACCAGTAAAGCAATACTCTGTATGAAACAATCTCATTTTTAATTAGTGGAAATTGGTAAGCGAGGGCTAAAAATACAAAATTTTTAATATCTACGCCGTCCGTGCACGGATTTAGACAATCTATAGCTTGTTAGAAAGGTATTTTTACAAGCTTTCTATTGATGTGCAGTTTGTATTGTTCAAAAGTTATTTGCAAAAACCAGCTGTGTTTTGACAAAATCGCTTATATCTCAGAAAGTAAAGAACATATCGAAAATCAAAAATAATAGTGTCAAATGGCAACGTTAGGTCTTTCATTTGAAACTAATTTCATTAAGATCGGTTTAGCCATTGCTGAGATAATTACATGACATTTTGTACATACATACATACACACATACACACACACATACAGACATTGTCTCAATTTGTCGAGCTGAGTCGATTGGTATATGAGACTCTTCCCTCCGAGCCTCGGAAAAAGTTTTCAAAGTTTGAGCGAATCCTATACATTTCTTTTGTAAGAAATGTAGCACAATTTTTTACAAGTACATTTAATTAGCATTTAATTATTCAAATAAATCAATGTGCTTTAGTAGGTTTTACAATGACTTTTACATCGTTGCTCTGCTAACTTTATGTTAAGCCAGCAGAACATGTAATAAAACAAAATCCAAAAAAGCAATAAATTTTTCAATTGTACATTTAATTTGCATTTAATTAGCACTAAATTGTAGAATATTCATAATCATGTTCTGCTGATTTTGCTCTTCCAACTTTATGGACATCAATCTTCCTGACCAATATAACTACTAAAGCATTTGCGTATTCCAACGTTGGAATATTCAAACAAATCCATTCAGTCAATCCTTTAGACGTAATCAGCGAGAATGGTTTTATGGTAGTTCAAACTACGCATATCATTTACAATACACGATTAATCGTATCTTTTCTATAAATCGTTATAAGTCAATGGAAGTGTAGTAAGTAAATTAATTAGAGAGAGCCAAAAAAAGTTTTTCAAAAATTCAACGGAAAAAATGAAATTGATCTGATTATTCTTTCCTTATTTCAATGAACTTTAACATTCAATAAAGCGATAAAATATTATCAAGTGATTCATTTTCAATCGTCCTGGTCGGGACTATTGATTGATTCATAAATGAAATACGATGCGGCCGTTATAAAATATACTTCCTGAAAAACTCAAATTTTCATGGCGTAATAACGCTATGGAAACAAAAAAAGCTGTTTCTTTCAGCATGATTTTCGTGATACCTTCTCTCGAATCTCAATAAAACAAAAGAAAAAGAAATATTATCAAAACAAATATATTATTTTGGTTTACAATATCGCAAAATGCGTCATTTAAATTTTTGTTAAATCCAAGTATCAGTATGATAATTATTCCATGAGAATCTGAGGAAACTAAGATTTCTTGCATTTCTGAAACAACATCTGTGTTCAAAAATGTTTCAAAGCAGTCAAATCTAGTATGAAAATTAATTATAGGGAACCCAAAAATTCGTTCGTTGGTATTTGTGGAATGTCGAAATATTCAACTGTTATAAATTTCATCAGGTTTTCATCAATGCTGTGTGGAAATCGGTTTCTGAGAAATAAAACCAATCTTACAAAAATTGTAACATGTGATAATTGATGGAACTTCCAAATAATTTTCAATTTGGCAAGCCTCCATTATTGTTTGGAATAAAGCCAAAGATGTTTTTAAATATGTGTTATCAATTAAACACAAAACCGTTGGTTTCAAACGATCATCAGTTTCAAAATCATCAAATATCAACATGCAAATTCAAAATAGAAAATGTTTTTCCATTATTTGGCGTATAAAGATAAAATAGCATCGCGGTTTGTTTCAGTCTCGTAAAATAATAAAATATCATAGATCTCCCAAGAGAATCTAAAATCATCAAGTTTCAATGAAGAAATTTATTTGAAATCATTTTCAACTATTTCTACATTCAGAATTACTCAAAAACAGTTATGCTAAAAGCTTTCGATATTTCGAGCTTTCGCAGTACGCCATCTGCATCCTAGAAACACAGTGTATATTCTAAAAATAGTGAAAAATGGTTTTTCAGAGAAAAAAATTCAATCCGAAAAGTGAAAAAAGATACGGCAATAAGAAAAATTAGCATATTCAAATAATTGGCGTTTCACCAGCGACTAGCGACTACCAGGTGTCGCCCCAAAATTCTTCGCCCGAAAAATAGGTGGCAAACCAGCCACTCCAGCTCAGCTAATTTCGTCCGCGTCCCTTGTCACCTATGTTTTATTGGGTGTTTCATAGGCGGTGCTATCTTTGGAAATGAGCTGCCTTGTATATTCAACTGTTTTTTTTTACTTTCTTATTTTATTGCGTATGAGGAGAGGTTTTGATTCTTTAATATTCGGGAACACGTATCTGCCGGTCGGCAAACTTTTCTTTGGACTGAGCAAACTAATTTCTATGTTTCTTTAGAGTTTGTTTCACCAACTGGGGAACTGATCCAAAGAGCATTCAATGTGCTTAGGGAAGACACATGGCCTTATTTGAGTAGAATGATGACTTCAATCATGTATAGGGTTTGAGAATTGACAATTCGCGGGGGGAGTCGGGGATCGGTAAGCAATTACCTTCAGTTATGTCAGCACGAAGAATAAGTGTTTTGCTGTCATGTTCATTCAGCTTTCAATTCTATCTCATGCCTCCACGCGAGTCTAAGTTTATTAATGGCATTTGGTCTTTAGACCGGCGACGACTGGGTGCTATCAGCCTTCTGCCAATAGTAGCAGAATGAGAGGGTGCGAACAGATCTAGCGGAGAAAACAATACCGTCCAAACGAATAGTTGTTGGGAAATCAGCTCCAATAAGACTTTAACTTGACTAGTATCGATGATCGCGGGTCAATACGTACTGAAAATTTGTCGCGTCTGTTTTAATGAATCTAATTTCAAGTTCCGTTATTGGTGGCAAGCCCGTGCATCAGGTTAACGAGCCTCTGTATTTCCCTTTAATGTTCGATATAATCGTTCGTATACGTGTATTTCGCAAACAATCCGATATTAGAAATAGGAAATACTTTCGTTGATTTATAACATCTCGAGCTATCATAACTCTTTGTGTGTATAACGTGTTATCACTCGGTAGTTTGCAACCCAAAAAATATATTGTGGAGAAGGTATAGCGAAATTAGTCTAAATAATGTGGCAATAAATAGTGATCCGGCCTATTATGCAGATAAGATTAGCTTTTCTAGGCAATACTCCCACGATCGGCTGTGTGGAGTTAAAATTGCTTTTGTTTAGAAAACATAGGATACTCTCGGTAGCCGGCTACCCAGTGTTTAAAAAGAACCACAGACTAAACAAGATCTTCTTTTTCGAGCGATCGTGTTCTCGAAAACTTACTAAACTACTACCTAATGAACTATGTACAGGTCGCATCGCTTGCATGGAGCGAATCCTAGAACACCAACTTCGCGACACCTATGGAAGAGTGTGATGAACCTTCTGTATAAGATTCCTCATTTTATTCAAACGATCACCTGGTAAAATCAGCACCGACACGATAGAAACCACAAAAAATTCGTCGCGTGATTGAATATTATTAAGAAATATAAGCAGTGCTCCTTATAGCCGGCTTTCCGGAGTTCAAGTTGCTTATTTTGCTAATCGTATTAATACAACAAATGATAAATTTCCCACATTCTCGGCAGCCGGCTGCCCAGAGCAATTATTACATGATAACGCCACTGGCACACTTACTAACAACTTTCCCATTCCCGTGATACATGTGGAGATGCAGAGGATTCCTCGGTCTCTAGTAGCAACATGTATCGGACTAACATTCCTTCCTTTTCCAGAAGATCTGCATTCGGACGTGGCCGGCGTCGGTATTGATCAGCATGCAGGGATCAGAATAGATTGTACAATGTGGCTCATCATGTTATTCCCAAGCATGTTGTTCCAATGAACATTTTGCAACCTAATTTGGTTCTGGTCAATAACGGAGTAGCAACTACGGGCGATCTCTTATGCTTATGCTTATGCTTCGCAGTACGCCATCTGCATTCACCCAAGGATAAATTTTAGTGCACTTGTTTTTCTTTTCGTATCTTTCCACGCTGTTTCGCGTGCGACGGTACACTGCGTATCGCGAGGAAAATTGAAAAACGCTGTTATGAAGTTTTCCAAAACGATTTTTTCTTTGTACCAGATTCCTTGGTTTCTAACGAATCCGTACATATTCCACACTTGGGTAGTTTTGTAGGAAATATCGAAGAAATAGCAGGTTAAAAATATTGTTCCACTTTTGCGCACCTATACATACAAATTTTACTTTAGTTGTGTTTGTGCGGGTGGAAAAACTGCTTCTAGTAAAATGGAAATTTTTCAATGTAAAGCGGAAAATATGGAAAATTGGAGAAAATCACGCCCTAGAAAAATTGTTTAGCTATGTTGTATTGGAAAAATCAAAATTTTAAACTCATGATTGCAAAAACTGTGTGCTTTTTCAACCGGAAAAAGCACACAGTTTTCCGAGTTGGAAAATTTTGAATTTTCCATTTCGGCCAATTCATAGTAAAAACAATTATCTAGGTCGTGATTTTTTTTCTTTTTTCCATATTTTGTCATTTTCTTTGAAAATAAAATAAAAAAACCGCAAAAAAACACGAAAAATGGCGGATTGCCCGACGGGGGCCTTAAATTAAAAAATAAAACATGATAAGTCAAACCATCGCCAGCAGACACTGGTCTCCCGTACTATAAATGACACGCCCAGACGAAAAATGAAAGTCAAAAAATAGGTAGAGAGAAACGATAAACAAAAAGTTGCGCCGAAAAAAGTAACTGAGAAATCTCCGACGAAAAATGACAAGTAATTTCTTCCGAGGAAAAATGAAACTCAAAAATGTTTGGACAAAAACGATAAACAAAAAGTCTCGAAGGAAATTGTTATTGAGAATGGTTCGAAGAAAATTGTCGATCAGATTCTCCCGAGGAAAAATGTGACTCAAAAAAAATTCGAAGAAAATTGATAGTAAAAAGGTTGCGCGGAAAATAATGGCTGAGAAAGTTCTGAACAAAAATGTCGATCAGAGTTTCCCGAAATAAAATGAAACTCAAAAAAATTTGAGGAAAAATGTCAATCAGTTTTTAGCGAATAAAAATGAAACTAAAACACGGAGAAAATTTCTTCAGAATTAAGTAGGTTGCCGAAGACGCGAAAAAGTACAAATTACGTTTTGGGCGTTTTTTCGCAGTTATGACGTTATGAACGATATTCTATGTACTTTTGAATAAAAAAAATCAACGAGAACCGACTTTTTGGAACCTTTTTCCAGGTATTTCAGGATTATTTAGAACCTCTGTCCTATCAAAATAATTGTTCTAGTATAGTGTTACCTAAAAATGAGTATAAATTCTCTCAACTTGACTCAAAGTCCTGCATGCTGTTAACAGTACGGGTAAGACTAGTAGGGTATAACTAAGCTGACCAACTCTGACGAGAAAATCCGTACCCTATGAAAACCGTTTGCCTGAGCGTGATTAACGATTTCGCTTCGTTGCAGTATGGTGTACGGATTTTTTCGTCAGAGTTGGTCAGCTTAAGTATAACGGACAACACTGATTAGTATATCGAATAAGAGAAATTAGATCGAAAACTAGGGACCTATTTTATTCTAAAGGAATAAATATCTATTTAAACAGAAATACATTCTACAATTAATTACAATAAATTTGTAGCTCTAGCAAATTCAGTTTGAGATAACCGATTTGATTCCGCTCAAATTAACTTATTGATAGATTTTTAATGGGAAATAATTGGATCACCCTGATAAACAATGTCAGAAAATTTTTGTCGCTTTTGTTTCAATGGAAAGTGTTTTAATTTATGCAAATTAGAGTAATGAAAAAAAAAAAACTTTTATCTGAAAAAGAAAATTTGGGATCCCTTGGCCATACGATATAATACGTAGGTATAACAGACGATACCTGATGGAAACATGTGTAGTTATTTGTCTCAGAGACTGAAGTCTTGTCAAAATTTAAGAAAAAATGGTGATCCATTACATCAAAAAGTCTTTAAAGAAAGGGTTACAAAATTTGAGAAAATTTTAAATTTAATGTTATATACATGTTAACCCATTATAACCCAGCTATGTTAAAACTTTTGATAATTTATAAAATACTTCGTGAGCCCTCATATTATACCGAATTAAGTATGGGAAAAATAAAATAACCTCTTTGAAACGTTTTGTTACGCGAAAAACAAGCGTATGAAATTTCATACGCTGGGTTCATAGGGTATCAAAAATCATTACAGAGAAATTTCGGCTAATGTCCTTATATTTAACATAAAATCTAATAATATCTTCAACCTTGCGAGATCATTAATTTAGCGGCTTTATTTAATGATTTTGACACTTCTACCCTCTTTCGTGCCATTTTGTCGCATAATTGGTTCGTTGCATCAAATCATCTTTCCCTCAATCTTTGCAATTATTTTAAGAAAAAGAACATTTTCTTACAAGAATTTACATAAAAAGTATTCTGGTTTTGTAACGTATTAAGCATTTGTTAACCTTGAATGTGCTGATTCAACGTCAAAATCAGCGAAAAAGTTTTGAATCCCCTTCGGGTCCTAAAGAGGAAATAATTTTGATTTAGGAAAAAAGATATCGGTGCAGCCTAGCGTATGCAATTTCATACCTTGAACTACCAGCAGAATTTTCACAATTGTTTCACCAATTTCTTCCATTTTTTCGCACTGAGCCACATCTTTTACACCTTTCATGGCCATACGTTCTCAATCCGAAACAAGAATTAGTAATTTCGAAGAGAAATTTAATAATATGTATTGTTCATATTTTGATTTGAATTTTGTCTAACTATGACATTCGAAAACACAATTAAATTTTATAAAAAAAGATTATTGAACATACACATTATAAATTATAGGGTATTATTTAACGTTCACAGAAGACCAGAAGTTTGAAACTGAATCAGAGCATTAATGCATAAAAATAGATTGGCACGGCTCGTAATGTATAATGAACAGACAATTAGGGTAATTTCGGGAGAGATGCCGCGTCGGGTGAGATGCCGCACTTTCTATATCTCGTATATAGGGTCGCTTTTATACGGCAATATGATACTGTGAGTTTGTCTTTCGAAGAATTACTACACTGGAGATGTAAAATAATCCTTACTATTAACTCAAAAAAAAATTTATTAATGATTATGTGCGTCCAGTTGCATTACGGAGTGCCGAAAGCTTTGCAGTACCATATTAAAATTTCGTTCGATTTTTTTTGGTAAATCATGTATCGGTTGAATAGCTGGGACCTTTTACAAGGCATCCTGATCATGAGCACGGTCATCCATTATTTTAGAGGAAAATGTCGTCGTGCGGCATCTCTCCCATACAATTGGGAGAGATGCCGCATCAAAATTGCGGGTGAGATGCCGCACTCGATGGCGGAGGACACGTAGCTAAAATATATTTTTTTCACCTCGGAATATCATTATGAGTAAAGCCATGTCAAGTGATCCTCGAATTTTTCACAAAATCACCGATCTTCATGAGGTATATTTTATTGTATAGGGATTGTGGTAAATAGCTTTTGGTATAAATATTTCGTTAAAATTCCTTTTTTTCTTTACTTTATTGCATCATAAAATTGTAAATTTTATATCTCAAAAAGTACTGAAGATAATTCAATGAATTTTTGCACACTTATGGAATGATACTTGCACTGTGTTATAAAAATGTTTTTGCTTTATAATTGTGTGAATAACGGTACTTTGCATCTATTTAAAATTTTCAATTGTATTTTTTCTTGTATTCTTCACGCTAGAAATTTTTAAAACGTATGTCAAATTATGCGGCAATCTTTCATCTTTAATAATCTGTATTGATAATTTTTCATTTTTGTTCCTATCGTGAGATATAGAGGATTTTGTAACAGTGCGCTCTCTCAACGCACGGCCCACCTTGATGCAACCCGCGAGAACGTACATATTGGCAACGCCGCACGTCGCAACGTCCTAATGCGCATCGCTTTGAAGGAGCGTATCTCATGTTCAAAATTGGCATCTCTCAGTACTTCTTGAGATATAAAATTTACAATTTTATGATGCAATAAAGTTTAAGGGTTAATAACGTAAAGAAAAAAAGGAATTTTAACGAAATATTTATACCAAAAGCTATTCACCACAATTCCTATACAATAAAATATACCTCATGAAGATCGGTGATTTTTCGAAAAAATCGAGGATCACTTGACATGGCTTTACTCTATATGATCATTTGCGTCAGGTATAGATTATTAATAAGGTATATCCACAAACTAACGGACCTAACACAATGACATATAGGAAAATGAGTCTATTTATCTATATATCTTAACGGGCGATATTTATCTAAGTTTTAGTTTCTTCGGTTAATTCTTTAAAGTTTCTGGCACTAATTTTAGTAAACGCATTAATTTGTAGTGATGTCAATCTGGGGATAAAAATGAAAATTTCGACAATCAATTCGCTTTTTAAAATGAATCTTTCATTTCAACCAAAGTTATATAAATACATTGTTGGAAGAAACAACCAAAAACTGTTCTTCGGAACCCCTACCAATATATCGCTTGTATAAATATATAACTAAATAGTACCTTTAATTAAGTTACTTCAACTTAACCGTTACACAAGGTTGCAAAAGAAAAATATTTTTAAAATGTTGAATAAAAAATAAAAAAATGTTTCTAGAAATAGTATTACCCCCTTAAGAAAAATGAAGGTGCTGGCCGTTTTATAGGTGTAATCAAACTTCATGAAACTCAGCTGAAGACCCCTAATCACAAAAACATCAACGATAGCTAAAACTACTTTTGTTCACCATTTTTCAGTTTGTGAACATAGTGCGGCATCTCACCCGCACATGCGGCATCTCTCCCTTTTTTTAGAAATGTTCATGGAAATTTGATGAATTTTTTCATGACAAAATCCATTTCACAGTATTTTCGAAACTTGTCGCAATTGATAAAATTGATTTTATCGAATATTGAATAGTTTGCTCTCCCCAAATTACCCTACAATGCCTGTGTTCTGAACAAGAAGCCGTTCATCAATGAAGAGCAAAGAATTGATATTTAACCCTTAAATGCGCAATGTTGTTTTTAAAACAACATTCTGAAAATCATCTCAAATTTATCACAGTAACGTATTGAAGCTATGGGACAATATTTGCGGCTTCAAGGGGTAATTTAGTAAACAACATTGGAACATTCCATCGGCACATTGGAAAGATTGTCCAACTACAAAATGTGGTAAGCCAAGAACATTTTCATGATGAGGAAGGTGAACTCTGCGGACCTGGTATAATAGATTATCTAGTAAGGTACTACAATCGAGTTATACACCGTATTTTATTTTTAAACGCGTTTTCCCGAAAGTAGAGTTTTTTAAGCGATCAAGTAAGACTTTTCATAGAAGTACTGGTCCGATTTCAATAATTTTTTCTCCAACTGTTCAGAAAATATACCGCTATGTTTGGTCGAGAAGGATTTGTAAAATGTCAATTTGTTCCATTTTTATGGCCCTTAATAGGTGTAAATATTGGAAATTTTCACAAATCGTTGCAAGTTATAAAATAAAAGAAATCCCTCTCGTCTAAACATAGCCAACGTGACTATGATAATAAAAACGCTTTTAATCCACCTAACAGTGTGATGAGATTTTTCTTATAACTCTTATCACTCTCTTCGGATATTGTATAGTTTGAGAACATTTAGAACTTGATGCTTCGCAATGTTTTTGATAACACATACTACATGGGATAGTGGCAGGACTCAGAGAATCGCTCAAATCAGCATAGGACAACATCTGTGCTAGAAATCTCAAACCAAATCAATGGGAAAGCAAAAAAATGGCCCATAAAATAGACATACAAACGAATTATTGCTAATGCTCTGTTAATAAAATATTTAAATTCCTCAATCAATGCATTGTGGTGGGAAAACTGAATTTTCTAGGGGTTATATATTGTACTGAGACAAAAAAATCGAATTTTTTTTAATCGATTTGTAGTTTATACTTTACTCAAATTTCCAACGCGACCGAGAACTAAGAAATCAACACTTTTTCTTGAAAAAAGCGATACTAGCATTGACACCATTCAAAGAAAATTAACAGTGAATATTTCCAGACTAAGCTCGACAAATTGAGACAATGTCTGTATGTGTGTGTGTATGTACAAAATGTCATGTAATTATCTCAGCAATGGCTGAACCGATCTTAATGAAATTAGTTTCAAATGAAAGGCCTAACGTTGCCATTTGACACTATTATTTTTGATTTTCGGTATGTTCTTTACTTTCTGAGATATGGGCGATTTTGTCAAAACACAGCTGGTTTTTTGCAAATAACTTTTGAACAATACAAACTGCACATCAATAGAAAGCTTGTAAAAATACCTTTCTAACAAGCTATAGATTGTCTAAATCCGTGCACGAACGGCGTAGATATTAAAAATTTTGTATTTTTAGCCCTCGCTTACCAATTTCCACTAATTAAAAATGAGATTGTTTCATACAGAGTATTGCTTTACTGGTGTTTTAGGGGCAAAACTAAACCGATTTTGAATATCGGGGTATGAAAACACATCTACGTGATTCATGGAATTTGATGTTGAGACATTTTTTGAATTACCTTTATAATAAATGAACTATTTCTCAAAAATTAATATATAAGTTCACTTCAAAGACAAAATAATGTGTTGATAAAGAAACAGTGAGTTCTTGTATTTATTCCTTGGATTAGGCATTGCGTTCAATCATGAGGTAAATGTTGGATGGTATATTAATACACAGATCAACAAGTAATTCACCTAGTAGTGAGATAAAAGATTTCTAATACTTGTGGCGTCACCGAAAGCAGCTGTATGTTCTAGCGAAAATTTAGCTCTTTTGCAAGATTTAGGTTATACTTGTTATGGCGCAAAAATTGCTACTTACATTATTTATGATAAGAATGTAAGAATCAATATTATTATGATAATAATATACCTATAAAATAATGACACTGCATTAACCATCATTTGCCATTCCTCACACGCCCCCCCCCCCGTCACTCTTTCTATCTCTCTCTCTCTCTCGTCTCTCTCTCTCTCTCTCTCTCTCTCTCCTCTCTCTCTCTCTCTCTCTCTCTCTCTCACTCTCTCTCTCTCTCTCTCTCTCTCTCTCTCTCTCTCTCTCTCTCTCTCTCTCTCTCTCTCTCTCTCTCTCTCTCTCTCTCTCTCTCTCTCTCTCTCTCTCTCTCTCTCTCTCTCTCTCTCTATCTCTCTCTCTCTCTCTCTCTCTCTGTCTCTCTCTCTCTCTCTCTCTCTCTCTCTCTCTCTCTCTCTCTCTCTCTCTTTCTCTCTTCTATCGCATCTATCTAGCTATTTCTGTATCCATTTCTAAGTTGTGTGATAAGATTTTCTGCCAATCTGAAATATTTATTAATTGTAATTGCGAAGGTTTGAGAAAACAAAATTAGTTTTTGTCTGCTGCTACATCAACTCAACTTTAATTAAATTGTATTCAAATCCTGTTTCTACACTATAATTAAGGAAATTCATGGCTATATCAGAAAAATGGGTAATATGAAAGTTTGACGACGAAAATTTTCAAAAGAGGCATTCCACGTGCCATATTTAAACTATTCGTATCTCTATTGAATTTTGAATGAAATATATGCTCAAAGACTGAAAGCTGAAGCCAGCAGGATTTGACTTGCCATCAACGTTTCGAAGACAAAATACATGAGAGAAAGAGGTTCTAGAGACGACAATGCGAACCTCCCACCCGAGTTCGGATTGACGGTGACGAAATCGAGATGGTCGACGAATTAACGTATTTGGGCTCATTTATGAAAAATAACGGATCAAAGACCAAAAATATCCACAAATTAGATCCAGGAAAAGAAGTTTCCCAAAGTACCCACTTTCGATGGGGCAACTACAATGTGTCTTCTAACTTTGAACCATTTCTTTTTCATTCACAGTATTGGTCTGTATAGATTTTATTTATCCATATTTCCTGCACGAGAATTCCGAACGAAACAATATGAAAGCTATAAGGATGAATGGAAAGAGACTGCATTGCAATCAACTGAATGCACGGCTTTTATGTTATCGACATAGCCTAGACATTTCACACTATGTACTTCAACGCAAATAAAAACTTTGAAATATCTACCTGTCTCATTCACGAATCGCATTCTCCCTGTCGTTCTCTGTTCAAGGGGCTTGAAACCACATGTGACCTTGTCTCACTTTACTATATTCCATTGCGCGTTAAAATACTGGATCAGTAAATTCTATTCTGTACATAAATCTTTTTTTCGGGAATATGTGACCAAAAAGTAAACTTCGAATTCCAAAGCAAATTGAACGTTCCAGGTTCTTGATAACTAATTAATGTCCAACAATAAAGTAGAAACACCAGATAATCTTAAAACGACGCCGTCAAGTAAAGAAGAATGAAAACAAAAAGAATAAAACCAAAAAAAAGATGGAAGCCCTAGAAAGTCCATTGCACATTTATTAGCCTTTTCTCATAAGATGGGATTTTCAAAAACATTTTAAAAGCTTCAAATATATGACCATTTCATTTTAATTAATTATTTCACTCCGCATCTTTTTATTCGTTTTGTTCATCTGCGTTCATTTTACTTTTTTTATTCGTTTCATTCTTTGGATTCACTCTGATCAGTTTATTCTTTTTGTGCATTTTACTCATATCATTCATTTAACTTATTTTATTCATTGTATGCATTTTATTTATTTTTTCCAGTTTATTCATTTTGTTCATTTTCTTCATTTTAATAATCTGACTACAGGTTATTTAAAGTTTCAGTTTTAATCATTTCATCCAAATAATTTATTTGATTCAATTTATTTCTTTATATTAATTTATAACCTTTTACCATTGTTCAATTTTTCATTTTAATCAATGCATTTAATTCTGCTCATTTCCTTCTTTTTATTCATTTTATCACTTCAGCTCATTTTGTTTATTTGACTCGTTTGTTTTATTTATGCATTTCATTTATTTTTTACTTTATTCATTTTGTTCATCCATTCTTTTTAGTCATTTGATCCATTTCATTAATTTGAGTCATTGTATTCACTGGAAGAATGTAATCAATTTGATTCATTTAATTCATTTGATTGATTTGATTCATGTGATTCATTTGATTCATATGATTCATTTGGTTCATTTGATTCATTTGATTCATTTGATTCATTTGATTCATTTGATTCATTTGATTCATTTGATTCATTTGATTCATTTGATTCATTTGATTCATTTGATTCATTTGATTCATTTGATTCATTTGATTCATTTGATTCATTTGATTCATTTGATTTATTTGATCTATTTGATTCATTGGATTCATTTGATTCATTTGATTCATTTGATTCATTTGATTCATTTGATTCATTTGATTCATTTGATTCATTTGATTCATTTGATTCATTTGATTCATTTGATTAATTTGATTAATTTGATTAATTTGATTAATTTGATTCATTTGATTCATTTGATTCATTTGATTCATTTGATTCATTTGATTCATTTGATTCATTTGATTCATTTGATTCATTTGATTCATTTGATTCATTTGATTCATTTGATTCATTTGATTCATTTGATTCATTTGATTCATTTGATTCATTTGATTCATTTGATTCATTTGATTCATTTGATTCATTTGATTCATTTGATTCATTTGATTCATTTGATTTATTTGATTTATTTGATTCATTTGATTCATTTGATTCATTTGATTCATTTGATTCATTTGATTCATTTGATTCATTTGATTAATTTGATTCATTTGATTCATTTGATTCATTTGATTCATTTGATTCATTTGATTCATTTGATTCATTTGATTCATTTGATTCATTTGATTCATTTGATTCATTTGATTCATTTGATTCATTTGATTCATTTGATTCATTTGAATCATTTGATTCATTTGATTCATTTGATTCATTTGATTCATTTGATTCATTTGATTCATTTGATTCATTGGATTCATTGGATTCATTGGATTCATTGGATTCATTGGATTCATTGGATTCATTGGATTCATTTGATTCATTGGATTCATTGGATTCATTGGATTCATTGGATTCATTGGATTCATTGGATTCATTGGATTCATTGGATTCATTGGATTCATTGGATTCATTGGATTCATTGGATTCATTGGATTCATTGGATTCATTGGATTCATTGGATTCATTGGATTCATTGGATTCATTGGATTCATTGGATTCATTGGATTCATTGGATTCATTGGATTAATTGGATTCATTGGATTAATTGGATTCATTGGATTCATTGGATTCATTGGATTCATTGGATTCATTGGATTCTTTGGATTCATTGGATTCATTGGATTCATTGGATTCATTGGATTCATTGGATTCATTGGATTCATTTGATTCATATGATTCATTTGATTCATTTGATTCATTTGATTCATTTGATTCATTTGATTCATTTAATTCATTTGATTCATTTGATTAATTTGATTAATTTGATTAATTTGATTAATTTGATTCATTTGATTAATTTGATTAATTTGATTCATTTGATTCATTTGATTTATTTGATTTATTTGATTCATTTGGTTCATTTGATTCATTTGATTCATTTGATTCATTTGATTCATTTGATTCATTTGATTCATTTGATTCATTTGATTCCTTTGATTCATTTAATTCATTTGATTCATATCTTTAATTTTATGCATTTCATGTTCAGTCATTCGTTTTATTTCATTCAATTTGTTAGTATGATTCAATTTATTCTATTAATCTTATAACTATTTCTAAATATAATCTTAATGTTTATGTAATAACCTAATCTAATTTGATTCGTGTATATTATAATTTTGATTTACATTAATTTTTCTACTCATTGTATGAATTTAAAAACCTATTGTTTCATTTTTACATTTCTTACAAAAGAAATGTATAGGATTCGCTCAAACTTTGAAAACTTTTTCCGGGGCCCGGAGGGCCGAGTCTCATATACCAATCGACTCACCTCGACAAATTGAGACAATGTCTGTATGTGTGTGTGTATGTGTGTATGTATGTATGTACAAAATGTCATGTAATTATCTCAGCAATGGCTGAACCGATCTTAATGAAATTAGTTTCAAATGAAAGGCCTAACGTTACCATTTGACACTATTATTTTTGATTTTCGGTATGTTCTTTACTTTCTGAGATATGGGCGATTTTGTCAAAACACAGCTGGTTTTTTGCAAATAACTTTTGAACAATACAAACTGCACATCAATAGAAAGCTTGTAAAAATACCTTTCTAACACGCTATAGATTGTCTAAATCCGTGTACGAACGGCGTAGATATTAAAAATTTTGTATTTTTAGCCCTCGCTTACCAATTTCCACTAATTAAAAATGAGATTGTTTCATACAGAGTATTGCTTTACTGGTGTTTTAGGGGCAAAACTAAACCGATTTTGAATATCGGGGTATGAAAACACATCTACGTGATTCAAGGAATTTGATGTTGAGACATTTTGTGAATTACCTTTATAATAAATGAACTATTTCTCAAAAATTAATATATAAGTTCACTTCAAAGACAAAATAATGTGTTGATAAAGAAACAGTGAGTTCTTGTATTTATTCCTTGGATTAGGCATTGCGTTCAATCATGAGGTAAATGTTGAATGGTATATTAATACACAGATCAACAAGTAATTCACCTAGTAGTGAGATAAAAGATTTCTAATACTTGTGGCGTCACCGAAAGCAGCTGTATGTTCTAGCGAAAATTTAGCTCTTTTGCAAGATTTAGGTTATACTTGTTATGGCGCAAAAATTGCTACTTACATTATTTATGATAAGAATGTAAGAATCAATATTATTATGATAATAATATACCTATAAAATAATGTCACTGCATTAACCATCATTTGCCATTCCTCACACGCCCCCCCCCCCATCACTCTTTCTATCTATCTATCTATCTCTCTCTCTCTCTCTCTCTCTCTCTCTCTCTCTCTCTCTATCTCTCTCTCTGTCTCTCTCTCTCTCTCTCTCTCTCTCTCTCTCTCTCTCTCTCTCTCTCTCTCTCTCTCTCTCTCTCTCTCTCTCTCTCTCTCTCTCTTTCTCTCTTCTATCGCATCTATCTAGCTATTTCTGCATCCATTTCTAAGTTGTGTGATAAGATTTTCTGCCAATCTGAAATATTTATTAATTGTAATTGCGAAGGTTTGAGAAAACAAAATTAGTTTTTGTCTGCTGCTACATCAACTCAACTTTAATTAAATTGTATTCAAATCCTGTTTCTACACTATAATTAAGGAAATTCATGGCTATATCAGAAAAATGGGTAATATGAAAGTTTGACGACGAAAATTTTCAAAAGAGGCATTCCACGTGCGATATTTAAACTATTCGTATCTCTATTGAATTTTGAATGAAATATATGCTCAAAGACTGAAAGCTGAAGCCAGCAGGATTTGACTTGCCATCAACGTTTCGAAGACAAATTACATGAGAGGAAGAGGTTCTAGAGACGACAATGCGAACCTCCCACCCGAGTTCGGATTGACGGTGACGAAATCGAGATGGTCGACGAATTAACGTATTTGGGCTCATTTATGAAAAATAACGGATCAAAGACCAAAAATATCCACAAATTAGATCCAGGAAAAGAAGTTTCCCAAAGTACCCACTTTCGATGGGGCAACTACAATGTGTCTTCTAACTTTGAACCATTTCTTTTTCACAGTATTGGTCTGTATAGATTTTATTTATCCATATTTCCTGCACGAGAATTCCGAACGAAACAATATGAAAGCTATAAGGATGAATGGAAAGAGACTGCATTGCAATCAACTGAATGCACGGCTTTTATGTTATCGACATGGCCTAGACATTTCACACTATGTACTTCAATGCAAATAAAAACTTTGAAATATCTACCTGTCTCATTCACGAATCGCATTCTCCCTGTCGTTCTCTGTTCAAGGGGCTTGAAACCACATGTGACCTTGTCTCACTTTACTATATTCAATTGCGCGTTAAAATACTGGACCAGTAAATTCTATTCTGTACATAAATCTTTTTTTCGGGAATATGTGACCAAAAAGTAAACTTCGAATTCCAAAGCAAATTGAACGTTCCAGGTTCTTGATAACTAATTAATGTCCAACAATAAAGTAGAAACACCAGATAATCTTAAAACGACGCCGTCAAGTAAAGAAGAATGAAAACAAAAAGAATAAAACCAAAAAAAGATGGAAGCCCTAGAAAATCCATTGCATATTTATTAGCCTTTTCTCATAAGATGGGATTTTCAAAAACATTTTAAAAGCTTCAAATATATGACCATTTCATTTTAATTAATTATTTCACTCCGCATCTTTTTATTCGTTTTGTTCATCTGCGTTCATTTTACTTTTTTTATTCGTTTCATTCTTTGGATTCACTCTGATCAGTTTATTCTTTTTGTGCATTTTACTCATATCATTCATTTAACTTATTTTATTCATTGTATGCATTTTATTTATTTTTTTCCAGTTTATTCATTTTGTTCTTTTTCTTCATTTTAATAATCTGACTACAGGTTATTTAAAGTTTCAGTTTTAATCATTTCATCCAAATAATTTATTTGATTCAATTTATTTCTTTATATTAATTTATAACCTTTTACCATTGTTCAATTTTTCATTTTAATCAATGCATTTAATTCTGCTCATTTCCTTCTTTTTATTCATTTTATCACTTCAGCTCATTTTGTTTATTTGACTCGTTTGTTTTATTTATGCATTTCATTTATTTTTTACTTTATTCATTTTGTTCATCCATTCTTTTTAGTCATTTGATCCATTTCATTAATTTGAGTCATTGTATTCACTGGATGAATGTAATTAATTTGATTCATTTAATTCATTTGATTGATTTGATTCATTTGATTCATTTGATTCATTTGATTCATTTGATTCATTTGATTCATTTGATTCATTTGATTCATTTGATTCATTTGATTCATTTGATTCATTTGATTCATTTGATTCATTTGATTCATTTGATTCATTTGATTCATTTGATTCATTTGATTCATTTGATTCATTTGATTCATTTGATTCATTTGATTCATTTGATTTATTTGATTCATTTGATTCATTTGATTCATTTGATTCATTTGATTCATTTGAATCATTTGATTCAATTGATTCATTTGATTCATTTGATTGATTTGATTGATTTGATTGATTTGATTGATTTGATTCATTTGATTCATTTGATTCATTTGATTCATTTGATTCATTTGATTCATTTGATTCATTTGATTCATTTGATTCATTTGATTCATTTGATTCATTTGATTCATTTGATTCATTTGATTCATTTGATTCATTTGATTCATTTGATTCATTTGATTCATTTGATTCATTTGATTCATTTGATTCATTTGATTCATTTGATTCATTTGATTCATTTGATTCATTTGATTCATTTGATTCATTTGATTCATTTGATTCATTTGATTCACTTGATTCATTTGATTTATTTGATTCATTTGATTCATTTGATTCATATGATTCATTTGATTCATTTGACTCATTTGATTCGTTTGATTCATTTGATTCATTTGATTCATTTGATACATTTGATTCATTTGATTCATTTGATTCATTTGATTTATTTGATTCATTTGATTCATTTGATTCATTTGATTCATTTGATTCATTTGATTAATTTGGTTTATTTAATTCATTTGATTCATTTAATTCATGTGATTCATTTGATTCATTTGATTCATTTGATTCATTTGATTCATTTGATTCATTTGAATCATTTGATTCATTTGATTCATTTGATTAATTTGATTCATTTGATTCATTTGATTCGTGTGATTCATTTGATTCATTTGATTCATTTGATTCATTTGATTCATTTGATTCATTTGATTCATTTGATTCATTTGATTCATTTGATTCATTTGATTCATTTGATTCATTTGATTCATTTGATACATTTGATCCATTTGATTCATTTGATTCATTTGATTCATTTGATCCATTTGATTCATTTGTTTCATTTGATTCATTTGATTCATTTGATTCATTTGATTCATTTGATTCATTTGATTCATTTGATTCATTTGATTCATTTGATTCATTTGATTCATTTGATTCATTTGATTCATTTGATTCATTTGATTCATTTGATTCATTTGATTCATTTGATTCATTTGATTCATTTGATTCATTTGATTCATTTGATTCATTTGATTCATTTGATTCATTTGATTCATTTGATTCATTTGATTCATTTGATTCATTTGATTCATTTGATTTATTTGATTCATTTGATTCATTTGAATCATTTGATTCAATTGATTCATTTGATTCATTTGATTCATTTGATTCATTTGATTCATTTGATTCATTTGATTCATTTGATTCATTTGATTCATTTGATTCATTTGATTCATTTGATTCATTTGATTCATTTGATTCATTTGATTCATTTGATTCATTTGATACATTTGATCCATTTGATTCATTTGATTCATTTGATTTATTTGATCCATTTGATTCATTTGTTTCATTTGATTCATTTGATTCATTTGATTCATTTGATTCATTTGATTCATTTGATTCATTTGATTCATTTGATTCATTTGATTCATTTGATTCATTTGATTCATTTGATTCATTTGATTCATTTGATTCATTTGATTCATTTGATTCATTTGATTCATTTGATTCATTTGATTCATTTGATTCATTTGATTCATTTGATTCATTTGATTCATTTGATTCATTTGATTCATTTGATTCATTTGATTCATTTGATTCATTTGATTCATTTGATTCATTTGATTCATTTGATTTATTTGATTCATTTGATTCATTTGAATCATTTGATTCAATTGATTCATTTGATTCATTTCATTCATTTCATTCATTTGATTCATTTGATTCATTTGATTCATTTGATTCATTTGATTCATTTGATTCATTTGATTCATTTGATTCATTTGATTCATTTGATTCATTTGATTCATTTGATTCATTTGATTCATTTGATTCATTTGATTCATTTGATTCACTTGATTCATTTGATTTATTTGATTCATTTGATTCATTTGATTCATTTGATTCATTTGATTCATTTGATTCATTTGATTCATTTGATTCATTTGATTCATTTGATTCATTTGATTCATTTGATTCATTTGATTTATTTGATTCATTTGATTCATTTGATTCATTTGATTCATTTGATTCATTTGATTCATTTGATTCATTTGATTCATTTGATTCATTTGATTCATTTGATTCATTTGATTCATTTGATTCATTTGATTCATTTGATTCATTTGATTCATTTGATTCATTTGATTCATTTGATTCATTTGATTCATTTGGTTTATTTAATTCATTTCATTCATTTAATTCATGTGATTCATTTGATTCATTTGATTCATTTGATTCATTTGATTCATTTGATTCATTTGATTCATTTGATTCATTTGATTCATTTGATTCATTTGTTTTATTTGATTCATTTGATTCATTTGATTCATTTAATTCATTTGATTAATTTGATTCATTTGATTCATTTGATTCATTTGATTCACTTGATTCATTTGATTCACTTGATGCATTTGATTCATTTGATTCATTTGATATATTTGATTCATTTGATTCATTTGATTCATTTGATTCATTTAATTCATTTGATTCATTTGAATCATTCGATTCATTTGATTCCTTTGATTCATTTGATTCATTTGATTCATTTGATTCATTTAATTCATATGATTCATTTGATTCATTTGATTCATTTGATTCATTTGATTCATTTGATTCATTTGATTCACTTGATTCATTTGATTTATTTGATTCATTTGATTCATATGATTCATTTGATTCATTTGACTCATTTGATTCGTTTGATTCATTTGATTCATTTGATTCATTTGATACATTTGATTCATTTGATTCATTTGATTCATTTGATTCATTTGATTTATTTGATTCATTTGATTCATTTGATTCATTTGATTCATTTGATTCATTTGATTCATTTGGTTCATTTGATTCATTTGATTAATTTGGTTTATTTAATTCATTTGATTCATTTAATTCATGTGATTCATTTGATTCATTTGATTCATTTGATTCATTTGATTCATTTGATTCATTTGATTCATTTGATTCATTTGATTCATTTGATTCATTTGATTCATTTGAATCATTTGATTCATTTGATTAATTTGATTTATTTGATTCATTTGATTCGTGTGATTCATTTGATTCATTTGATTCATTTGATTCATTTGATTCATTTGATTCATTTGATTCATTTGATTCATTTGATTCATTTGATACATTTGATTCATTTGATTCATTTGATTCATTTGATTCATTTGATCCATTTGATTCATTTGTTTCATTTGATTCATTTGATTCATTTGATTCATTTGATTCATTTGATTCGTTTGATTCATTTGATTCATTTGATTCAATTGATTTATTTGATTCATTTGATTCATTTGATTCATTTGATTCATTTGATTCATTTGATTCATTTGATTCATTTGATTCATTTGATTCATTTGATTCATTTGATTCATTTGATTCATTTGATTCATTTGATTCATTTGATTCATTTGATTCATTTGATTCATTTGATTCATTTGATTCATTTGATTCATTTGATTCATTTGATTCATTTGATTCATTTGATTCATTTGATTCATTTGATTCATTTGATTCATTTGATTTATTTGATTCATTTGATTCATTTGAATCATTTGATTCAATTGATTCATTTGATTCATTTCATTCATTTCATTCATTTCATTCATTTGATTCATTTGATTCATTTGATTCATTTGATTCATTTGATTCATTTGATTCATTTGATTCATTTGATTCATTTGATTCATTTGATTCATTTGATTCATTTGATTCATTTGATTCATTTGATTCATTTGATTCATTTGATTCATTTGATTCATTTGATTCATTTGATTCATTTGATTCATTTGTTTCATTTGATTCACTTGATTCATTTGATTTATTTGATTCATTTGATTCATTTGATTCATTTGATTCATTTGATTCATTTGATTCATTTGATTCATTTGATTCATTTGATTCATTTGATTCATTTGATTCATTTGATTCATTTGATTCATTTGATTCATTTGATTCATTTGATTCATTTGATTCATTTGATTCATTTGATTCATTTGATTCATTTGATTCATTTGATTTATTTGATTCATTTGATTCATTTGATTCATTTGATTCATTTGATTCATTTGATTCATTTGATTCATTTGATTCATTTGATTCATTTGATTCATTTGATTCATTTGGTTTATTTAATTCATTTTATTCATTTAATTCGTGTGATTCATTTGATTCATTTGATTCATTTGATTCATTTGATTCATTTAATTCATTTGATTCATTTGATTCATTTGATTCATTTGATTCATTTGATTCATTTGATTCATTTGTTTTATTTGATTCATTTGATTCATTTGATTCATTTAATTCATTTGATTAATTTGATTCATTTGATTCATTTGATTCACTTGATTCATTTGATTCATTTAATTCATTTGATTCATTTGAATCATTCGATTCATTTGATTCCTTTGATTCATTTGATTCATTTGATTCATTTAATTCATATGATTCATTTGATTCATTTGATTCATTTGATTCATTTGATTCATTTGATTCATTTGATTCATTTGATTCATTTGATTCATTTGAATTATTTGATTCATTTGATTCATTTTATTCATATCTCTAATTTTATGCTTTTCATGTTTAGTCATTCGTTTTATTTCATTCAATTTGTTAGTATGAGTCAATTTATTCTATTAAGCTTATAACTATTTCTAAATATAGTCTTAATTTTTATGTAATAACCTAAACTAATTTGATTCGTGTATACTATAATTTTTATTTACATTAATTTTTCTACTCATTTTATGAATTTAAAAACCTATTGTTTCATTTTTTGCTTTACTTTTTTATTTCGGTCGTTTTGTTGATTTCTATAATTTATTCCGTTTATTCGAGATTTTATTCGTGCAAGACTAGAAACTGTTTTCATCCCACCTCTAGATGGGAGTCTACTTCTCGTGAGTTCTGCAAACTAATCCAATAGTGAAATGTGTAAGAAATGTCTCATCTCACTGCTAGGTGGATTAAATCGGTTTTTGTTTTACTTTTTTATTTCGGTCGTTTTGTTGATTTCTATAATTTATTCAGTTTTTTCGAGATTTTATTCGTGCAAGACTAGAAACTGTTTTCATCCCACCTCTAGTTGGGTGCCTACTTCTCGTGAGTTCTGCAAACTAATCCAATAGTGAAATGTGTAAGAAATGTCTCATCTCGCTGCTAGGTGCATTAAATCGGTTGCTGCTATTGAAATTGACAAAATGATAGTATCGCCCCTTTGGCGATTGTTTACTTTTTCAGTTCCACCTATCAGCATTGAAGTTTTTTTTAACAATAACTACCGTTTTACACCACTGATTTCGTCCGGGTTTTTTCACTAGCGATCATTGTTACTATTTACAGCTGATAATCCTAAAAAATAAGAAAAAACAGTTTCGCCTCTAAACTGCTAGCAAAAAAAGTATCGCTCTGTTTGTTTGCATGGAGCGTGGAGGGCGAAACTTCAAATAAACAAACAAAAATACAGTTTCGCCCGTTGTATTTTTTGCTGTAGATTAAGAAAGCGATATCGTAGAATCCAAATTTTTAGTTTAATTTGTTGCGTTTCAAAGCCCTCATTCGCATGTATGGAAAAAGCCTTATGTTTACATTTGTAACTATCGTCCTTTTCACAAAAAAGCGTTGAAATGAAATCGCAGCTCCTGATATCACGCTATCTCTGAAATGCATGCGTGCATAGTTCCAAATTTTACTTCGACATCGACTTTTTCTAAAGGTGACTTGCCAGTAGTATCCTTGATTTAAATTATTATCGCTAATCCTAATGCCAAAGAACAAATAGAAACCTCTCGAAAACGAATCGTTTGGGAAAATCATCATAATTACTGGAATTTTCATTTTCACTAAACTTTTCGATAACCTTCCGTCACTTGCGTTAATGCACTGGGTGCACAGTGCTCTGAAAATCTAACGAAATCGTCTTAGGGCACCAGCGGGTCTAATTCAGAGCTATCTGCGCGGCAAGTTAAACCTGTAAAGAATACTAAAAATTAATTTCTATTCCATAATTTTCAGTTCAGCAATTCGAGAGATCGTGCTCACAGCAAGCCATGAAAAATAGACTACGTTGTGAAGTGATGGTCACTATTTATTAAAAAATCACGGTTAAATAAAAAATAAAACTATTGAAAAATTTCAAATAGTTTATAATTTTCACAAACTTATTAGGAAAAATTGTTTAATAACCTTTCGTAATATTGTGTAGGAGAAAGCTGAAAATTTCAGTATTTTCTCTATCTGCAACATATGAACCCAATTAATTGGTATACGAATTGGAATAGGTTCGCCAAATTTTGGAAAAAGTCTATAAAATAACCCCTTGAAAACTACCTAATAAATTGTTGTAGTTCTATGCAAGAAAAAAATCCCCAAAAAGGAAATGTACCTATTAATGTGAAACAAAGTGAATAATACATACAATAATGATCCATTTTTATCAGTCTCATGGTGTATTTTAGGCTGAAAAAATGGGGACATTGACTAAATCGGGCAATTTTTTTTCTTTATAATAAACTGAAGCTGTGAAAATATTCTTCCCGTCCCTTGATGTAGTCTGATAACTATTTCTGATTATGATAAACTTTTTATTTTTGCATATTTCCATGATAAGGAAAACATGCTCAAGAAATGATTTACTCGAATTCAGTCTTGTTCGTCTGCTAGAGCCCATCAAACATATGTTCATATTTGGCTGATAAAATCGGGGTTTCAATGTATTATAATAGATATTCAGCATTCAAAAGAAGTTTCTTGTGAACGAGTATAGAACGACTTTGTTTCTACTTACTTGAAGTCAGCGGCCTAGCCAGAAATTTGGTCTGGTGGGGGTTTGGTGAAAATCGATAATTCTGTCCAAACGGCATAATTCCGAAACCGTAATTTTTGAAGTTTTAAAATTATTTATTTATTTATTTATTTCCTTATCTTCGGTATACACCGTACAGACGCATTTTAAAACTGTATATTTCTTATTAATATCTTATATCTAGGCTTGGAAATGTTAAAATCATACACTGAAGAAGCTTCGTTAAATCTGCGGCAACATCTTTCCAGTGGATTATTTTGTCCATATGAAGTACGGTGTCTAGGGATCCACAACAGAGTGGGGTTACGGAGAACACGAGGAGGCGCATACAAATTAACGCCCGAGAGAAGATCGGGACTGTCGATATTACCTGACAGAAAGTCGAAAACAAAAACTCTTTGCAGGAAGATACGGCGAGTCGCCAGAGTCTGCAGACCGAGTAGCATACATCTATCGGCATAAGAAGGCAACACAACTGGATCATTCCATGAAAGTTTCCTGAGGGCGAATCGCACAAAACATCTTTCTATACGCTCTAGTCGGTCAATTTGAACGGCATGGTATGGTGCCCACACTTGCACAGCATACTCCAGGACACTTCTGATCAGGGCACAGTAGAGTGCTTTTAGTGCGTAGAAATCATCGAAGTCCGCCGTGGTCCGCTTTAAGAAGCCCAGCATTCCGAAAGCCTTAGCAGTTGTCGCGGTGATATGGTCGGAAAAGCTCAACTTCCTATCGAAGAGCACTCCCAAGTCACGGATCGAGTCGACGCTTTCAATTGTTCTACCTTTTAGGCTGTATTCATAACGTCCTGGAGTAAGCAAGCGTCCGAAACTGATTACTTTGCATTTATTAACGTTGACTTCCATTCCGTTAAGCGTGCACCATTCTTGAATAGTACAGATATCTTCTTGAAGCACTACGGCGTAAAGTGCAGAAGCGATAGTTCGGAAGATTTTGAGATCGTCCGCGTACAGTAATTTCCCAGACTTGATCCGACTACAGATATCGTTAATAAACAGAATAAAAATAAGCGGGCCCAGATGACTGCCTTGCGGGACACCTGTGGGTGTTCTGAATGTGCTTGAACGCGTGTTTTTTATACTCACGAATGCCGAGCGATCGGAAAGATACGACTGCAACCAGTTAGTCAACCAGGTGGGAAATCCCAAACGCCTTAATTTCAAGATTGCGATGTTGTGCGGTACTTTGTCGAAAGCTTTTGAGAAATCGACGTAAATTGCGTCCACCTGACGACGCTTCTCGACGGCGGGAAACAACTTAGAAGTGTAGGCTATCAGGTTAGAAGTTGTTGATCGTTTTGTGACAAACCCGTGTTGATACTCCGAGATAATGTGGGATGCAGCTGCATACGTGACGTTGTAGACCAGCTTTTCGAGAACTTTGGAGAGACAGTTTAATAATGAGATACCTCTGTAATTTTCGACGTTGTGAATATTTCCAGCCTTGTGAATGGGACCGATAGCAGCTTCTTTCCAGGCGATAGGAAAATGCCTTCAGCGAGAGAGCGATTGAAAATGATACACACCGGAAGAGACAGCACGTGGGCGCAGCATTTTATAAATTGGGGCGAGAGATGATCGGGGCCAGGCCCTTTCGACGAATCAACAGCAGTCAGAGCCTTCAAGACGTCAGCTCGGCTTACAGTGGGACGGGGGAGATTTATGTTGTACGATGGTAATGTTTCCAAATACTCTTCCGAAGGGACGGTATAGTCGCTTCCAAACACTCCGCGAAAGAAATCAGCAAACAAATTTACGGTATCAGCTGGAAATTGCGCGCTTGCGTTTCCAAGAAAAACGTCAGTGAGAGTACTACCAGATCGTTTTCTGCTGCTAACGAATTTTCAAAATGTTGCGGGGTTATCGCGAAGGCTATTTTGCACATGATTCAAATACTCACGAAAAGCGGAATTCCGGGCCGTTTCGTATTGCAGCTCTATCCGTCGAAGAGTAACTTTGTTTTCGTCTGACTTAAGGCGGAAATAACGCTTGCGTTGTTTTCGCAGTGCATTACGCAAACGGCGAATCTCAGCGTTCCACCATGGAAATTTGAAATCCACCCTCCTGTTGACTCGTTTCAGTGGAACCTTTAGGCGGAGTATGTCATATACTTTGCCATAAAACAGCGCGACTGCTTGGTCAAGCTCATTACAACACATTAAGTCGGTCCAGTCGACAGTGGCAATCAGTGCGGAGATTTCGTCAAAGTTGCAACGGTTATAGTCAAAATCAAGCTCGTCAATCGAATGAAATGAATCATCTCCAGTGTTGGTACGTACATCTAGCCGCAGGACAAATGGTTTGTGGTGGCGTGGAAGATTGTAGTCTCCAAAGACGAGAACAGTGTCGGTGCTGCCAGCATTGTCTAGAATTGTTTGAACGGCATTACAAATCCGGATCACTATTTGGCCTGAGATAAACACAGCTAATATATACAGATTGATTCGGGAGGGCGATACGCACGGCGATTTGCTCCAGGCGTTCAATTCCAGATAAGCTTAGCTGCGAGCCTACGAGGTTGTTCTTTACCGCTATTAGGACGCCACCGCCTCGACGCAGATGACTGGTTGTTGAGTTGCGGTCGCAGCGATATATTACGTAGTTTGACGAGAGCTCAGCGTTTAATATGTCTTCCCGCAGCCAAGTTTCCGTAAGGACAATGACGTCGTAGTCACTAGAAGAAAGCGCTAGATGGAATTCTTGTGTTTTCGTTCTCATTCCTCGCACGTTCTGGTAGTAAACGGAAAGAAACTGCTCGGAATGTGCGGTAACTTCGGGAACAGGCAATACAGGATGTGAAACAGGCGATGTAACTAGTTGGGAGGAGGACGAAGAGCAGTGGAAGTAGTCATTGTTGCTGAGTCGGGCGCATTCGGTTTCCAAAAAACCTTTCTGGAATCCGACTTCTCTTCAAACTCACGATAAGTTTGTAGACGCCGTCATAGCCTTTTCTTTGAGATCCGTGGGCATGCCAACTTTGTAGGAGACAAAATTCAGCGTTCTAGGATCTCAGCCACGAGGGACCAACTTGACGACAGTGATGTTCGAATTTCCGAGTTTATCCGCAGCTAGCTTGGTGACGCTTTCATCAGGGACATCGGGCGAAATTCCTGACAGGTACAACCAAAACTTTTTATCTTCACGATTCACAGCGATGGATGGTGTCAATGAGCCGGCGGCATCAGTACCACGTAGCAGCTTAGAAGGATTGGAGCCTGTATCATCGTTGTCTCTCTTTCTTTTAACAGAATTAAAGGAAAATTGTCGCGGTCCAGGAATCGGCGTTTTTGGTACAGCGTCTATCAACGTTTTGAAGTTGGTCCGAATTTCTACCTTTAATTCCTCCAGTATGTCGTTGCGAATGGAATTTTTAAGCTCCTCGATCACCATTTGGTTTGCGGACTCAACGGACACTAATGCGTTACGAAAACGTGCTTTGTCCATGATATTTTTGCAGGTGTTACACATCCAAAATAAGTTAGACTTGTTAATAACAGCGGCAAATAATTCGTCGTTTAGTCCGCAACATTTTGCGCAAAATGACGAAGAGCAAAAACCGCCACATTTTACAGCATTACGACCATCGGAAAATTTATCAGTACAACTCTCACAAAATCCAGGCATTTTACGATATGCGGTAGTGTAAGGGTTACTATTAGTTGAAATGCTCAGTAACAGATGGCGCCACTTACACTCTACAAGATGATGACAGGTATGTTTTTGGGTACGAAATTCACTTAGGTACAAGATCGAAGGAGCGCAAGAAAGTACTAACCAAAACAACTACGAAATTACTTCTCACCTTTCTCGTTCTGGCACCTGGAGTTCAGAAAGGCGGAGGACAACTGATGGATGTATATGTTCTTTCGGTTGGCAGAAATAAAACACAGCAGAGGCGATGATGTTTATTTCTGCTGGATGATGAATTAGCAAATTGATGGGCGGTATTTGGTCGTGTGTTATATTGATATTTTGTTCAGGATGGTGACACTTTTGTAAACTGCGAGTGGAAGTGATGGTGGTGGAGTGGCGAGATGGCGGAGTGGCGAGGTGACGGAGTGGCGAGGTGGCGGTGTAGCGGTGGTATGGCGGTTGTGGCAAATCAGCAAACTGCTTCAGCTTGTCCAGAATACCTTGATATTGCGGTCCTACCTTGCGTGTGAGCAAAATACCGTCATTCGGCAAGTGAACACGGAGGCTGGATAACAAGTTTGAACGGTTTTGCAGGATATCGAGGCAACAATTACAATGATATAAACAAAAATTGAGGAGCGCGGAAAACAAACTAAACTTTCACAAACAGTGTTGGCAGTTATGCAAAATTAATTTTTCAGAAAATAGTAACAGAGTTCGTGTCTTTAGCGAGTTTGTTGAGACTTTATTGTAGTCATGAATATTAACCTGAGAAAATTCACCATAAATACTTCTTGGACGATATACCATCAAAATTATTTTATCAAATGATGCACTGTTTAACGTTTGTAAAACTCATCGAAGATGCTAAACCTCCGAAATTGGCGGTTTAAAAATGATGCTCTCTTGACCTTAATTTTTGAACATTTTACCTATACATATAATTGGTCATACAACAAAAATCAAATGTTCATCAAAATCGATCAGGAACAGCTAGAGTCGAATGGAAATCGTCATTTTTCATAAATTTATCTCTACATTCGGAAAGTGTTATCCTCGTTATTAATCATATTACGTTTTCGTCTCAACTCGACGCATTCCCAAAATAAACACCTGTTTTAATCCACCTAGTGGTGCAATTGTGCTTTTCTCATTTGTCCAAACTTCGATTCCATGGCTGGTTATGTTCAATACAATGATGGAAATGAATATTACATGTTCAGTACGATTTGCACATACATACAACGGATCGACAGCCACGATCTTGAGATACTATGTGATACTGAAACATCGCTTGAAACCAGCGGCGGATCATGGAGAAAGATCCGGGAGGTCCAGGTCTTGCCGAAAAATTTCAACTTGTTAAGATATTTTAAACTAGTTTTAATTTTAAAGTAGCAACCCCTCACTGCATACTCCCTCCGGGCCGGTATGATTGACGATTTTTAGAGTGATTGGATAACCTTTCTATATGAGGAAGGCAAAAATGTACTAAAGTCCAAAAAAGTCAATTTTTGTCTAACATCTCAATGTTTCATGCATTTTAAAGTCATTTGGCATCAAAAATACAAATTTGATTTTGTAAATTTTTCATTTCAGTTCATATGGGAATTTGCTGTGTGATTGCACTCTTCAACTAGTAACTCCGGAACCGGAAGTCCAATCAATAAAAAATTCAATAGCAGCCGATGGGAAGGTGGTACCTTTCATTTGAGACTAACTTTGTGCTAATCGGTCCAGCCATCTCTGAGAAACAGAGGTTGATATTGATATTGATACAATTAGACAACTGTGATATCAAGAGCAATAGTTCAGTTACATATCAGGACCCCATTCCGACAATTTATCAAAAGTCCTCATGATGTTTACAACAACAGGTTATCAATGTACGGATCAGATAATAGTTATTGTAATATTGAATTGAATCAGTCTGCGTCAATAAATTTTCAACTTCAATGTAATATTTTTTTTGGGTGTGGTGGGGGGGGGGGTGGTATGGTGTTAAACCCCAAAACCTTCTCTTGGCTACGCCGTTGCTTGGAGTTATTTATTTCACTTTTCATTTTCCGAAAGATTTCAGATCTATCCGATGGTCATAAGTTAGAAAAACTGCAGTCAGAAGGTTCGCACAAATGAACATTTTGGCACTGATAAGTTATCAAGTTCATTCCAGACAATTTGGAAGTGTTCGGTGATTATTTCTAGCGGTTGTAGATAGAAAAATGAAATACAAAATTCGATTTATCGAAATAATGTTTGGCTTATTTCAATAGATAATTACTATATTGAACAATAAATAGGCGACAAAGAGTAATCCACAAACAAAAACCCATAACTTTTAAAATATTCAAAATAGATATTTGAAGTCTTCAGTAAAGTTATTCGCAAAAGTAAGAGCTATAAATTTGCTGAAGGCATCATTTCGATATAATCACTTCCAAGAAAATTTGTGAAAATATCTCGCTCATAGGGGGATTAATCAGCAAAAGCACAATACCAAAAGAAAGGGCATATAACCTCCATTAAATTCTCCGTAGATTCTATTGACCTAAAATAAGCTGTTTTGGCGTTAATAATAGATTACTTGTTTTTGGTCATATTTCTGGCAATGGGAAATGATAAAAATCTTTCGTCCGCATTTGATGTTAAATATGTCTTTTGATAATAGTCCGATTTCAACAATCTATAGCTTGTTCGAAAGATATTCGTTAAAGCTGTCTAAAGACATATAAATTGTTAATCTATATTGTCAATTTCGGCAGATAATTTCAAAAAACTGCAAAAAACGCAATTTTTACGCATTCAAACATTCATATCTTGGAAACTAAACATCAGAATCAAAAAAAAATTAATAGCGTTCTTACTGCTTTCTAGTTCTTTCATTTTAAATTAGTTTGGATAAGATCGGTTTAGCCATTGCTGAGAAACACGAATGAGAATTTGTCCGTTACACACACACACAGACATTGTCCCAAATCGTCGAGTGGTATATAAGACTCGGCCCTCCGGGCCTCGGGAAAAATCTTGAAAGTTTGAGCGAATTCTATACATTTCTTTTATAAGAAATGTAAAAATATGAGTTTTCTGATTACAGATTACCCAATTTGCCAAAACTTTACTTAAGCGGGACTCATGCAGTTTCAACATCAATGTCATCAATGAATTTTCAAGCTCGCTAGAGATTTTTCTTTTCGTCTTGAAATGTAAAATTGAAAAGTCAGAACATGTATCTTCAAAATAAAAAAGAGTTTTAAAATCCATTGACGAGGTGCTTTACAATTTATTCCTAAAAAAGTGCTCAATTTTAGGCCTCGCGAGTAGAGAATCCCCTTAACTCTTTAAAATTAATTTTCGTATAACCATGTCTTAAGCAGTACAACTGCGCCAAATATTTTTAAAAAGAAAAAGGACAATGTCACTCCAAACCAATGTGAAACTGCACACGATCGCACGCTGTGCATTGGGCAGCCTTTTCACATCATCCTCCTCCTGCAGCCAAACCCAGCACGCATTCCACCTTATACAAAAAATTCTCATAAAGAGACCTTCTCCAGATTCAGTGAGCGTGGCATTCGGAAGAGTTTACTTCATCCGTCGAACACAATTCTGTGTGATTTATTCTAAACCAGATTGTGCTAGCCTTTACTCGACTACGCCACTCATCAGGCTCCAGGGCCGGCGGAAAGCGTGGGTAGTATGGGTAGTACTACCCACTCGAAAATAATCGAGTAGGTAATTACCCACTCGAAATTTTGAACCATTTCAAAAAAATTAGATGTGCAACGCATGTATCTCGCACTACACACATTTGAAAACATCGATGTACCACAATTCCATTTGCATAAACGAACGTGATTTAATGTGAATGTAATGTAAGCGTGTGCATTGCGAAAAGGGAAAAAATCCTTACTAATGGACCCCTCACCCTATGCTTTCTACCCACTCGGGCGTAAAGTGTTTCGCCGCCCCTGTCAGGCTCTGTATTCATCGCCGAACAGATAGCTGGGGATGAACAAACCATTATGAGATTCGCATCACAGCACAAAGCGAAACCGGAAAAATCGACCTTCACTCAGCAATCTGCATGCAAGCTCAGAATCAAGTTTGTAGCAGGTACCTACAAATGCTGGTATAGACTTTCCTTGGTTTTGTTTTATCCAAAGCTGATTTCGTTTTGCTTTGTTAGGTTGATACTGTGCACCACACTTTGTATTCACCGCGTTTTGGTTCATGTGTATGCCTCAATATTTAACTTTTGAAATGACTGAAATTCGAGCCGAAAGAGGAGGGGCAACAAATCTTTACGGGATGACATATTTTAGCGGCTTGTTACTAAAAACCTCTTTTAATTCACCTAGTGGTGCAATTATGCCTTTCTCATTTGTCCAAACTACCATTTCATGGCTGGTTATGTTCAATACAATGATGGAAATGTACATTACATATTCATCACTCGAAATCAGCGGCGGATCAAGGCGAAAGATTCGGAGGGTCCGGACCCTGCCGAAAATTTTCAACTTGTTAAGAAATTTTAAACTAATTTTTAATTTTAAAGTAACAACCGCTCATTGCATACTCCTACCTAAGCCTTTATAGGTAAAAAAATAGGAGGCCGGGATTAGATTGACGATTTTTAGAGTGATTGCATAACCTTTCTACATGAGAAAGGCAAAAATGTGTCAAAGTCCAAAAAAGTCAATTTTTGTCAAAAAAATTTCTTCGAGATTTCATCAAATCTCAACGCTTCATGCATTTTAAAGTCATTTGGCATCAAAAATACAAATTCGATTTTGAAATTTTCCCTTACTACCCTCTTTGAGAATCTTTCATTTCACTTTATATGAGAATTTGCTGTGTGGTCGCTAGGGTTCGTCGCGGTTGCGGTAATTACCGAAACCGCGCGGTATTTACCGCACCCGCACCGCAAGATCTGCGGTGCGGTGAGCCACTTTTTCCCGCAGATGCGGTGCGGGAAAAAGCTTTTACCGCGCGGTTTTACCGCAACCGCACCGCAAAAGAAAATTGATTAGGTGATAATTTTGATTATTCTAAATTCATAAACAAACTGCTATAACGACAGAAAATCTAGCTGTGTCCGAAATATTTTGACGCTATTATTTTTACGACTTATTTTGGACTAGTTATTTCATATTTCTAAGTAAAACTAGACAAACTAACCATTTAAAATACATAAAATGCAAGATCCAAATAAAGACAAAATTATTAGATCATTTAAAAACAATAAATTTGTGCTCTTAAATCCAATTTAAAAGTGCATCGCTTCTCCCGATTTCTGTTGGAAATCGTGGAATTATAAATCGTTTTCGATATCAATTTTTCAACTGTGAATTTTGACTAATTTAAAGGAATTAGAGATAATGTAATTATTGTGGGAATTAGAGATAAAGTAATTAAACACAACCCAAAGAACATAATTATCTTCATCAAACCAAACGAATTTGGAGTAATTGGCAGTAAAGGATACAAATGTATGAAAGCGTCCAAAATAAGGAGGGGTCCAAATTAGGATGATTATTCTATCATTCGTTCATCAACATCGTATTTCTATCTTCTTTGATTGCTGTGTAAATTCAATTTGAATTTTTCGGCAGTCAATTTTATCGAACTCTTTTTCAAAAAGTATGCTACATAACTTTTTTCGCGTACTTCCATTCAAATTTACTATAATTTTCTACCAAATTAAGTCCTAATATTTTTCAGTTAAGACTATCTTGTAGCTTTTTTGAAGCTTGCTTTGCAAATACCACATAGTTTGACTCCCGTTCACTTCAATTGAAGTTTTTGCCATTGGCTCTTTGGGAAAATATTAGAGGAAAATACATTAAATTCTAGAACTTTTGAACTAGCCTTTAGAAAATTACACATCATACATTTTAAAGGGAGCAATCTTAGTTTTTGAACGAGAATACATCTGTTTCTTGAAGGATGCGGAAGTTAGAGTTTTGGGATATTTTGTCCGTAAAACCCCCTATTTTTAAATATCATTTCTGCTGTATACTACAAATCATACATTTCTTGCAGTTTTTCTAATGTTCAATAATTCCGTATCGGTTGAGACCGGACTCCTGATTAGATGTAATGTATAGAGCATTTTTTTCGTCAAATGTGGCGTTGTTCTTATTGATGAAATACAATATGTTTTTATTTCACTGTATTGGAATATATGCGCTACTATATAGAAGTACTGGTATTTCGACTTTAAATTTTTTTGGTGAAATTCCTTTAAGAATGAAAGGTGGTTTTTACTACGTAAATGTGAAAATCGTCCATTTCATTTTGATATGTCAAAAACATTGAAAATACGAAAATTTAAAGAAAAAAATATGCAACTTCATTTCTTATTTCCTTTTTTATACCACTTTTCTCAATTAACTGAAGGGTTGCTAAAATAAAAGTTTTCCTGTTACTGCAGTAGAACGTTTTTGAATGTACAATGTTTGCCTTAAAATGTTCGGAATTTTATTTTTTTTATTTCGATTATAGAGGTTTTAACCTTAAGGTCATTCGCCTCTTCGGGTTAGAAAAATCTCTTATGAAAAATTTCTAACCCAATGTGCGGGGTCGGGACTCGAACCCAGGTGCGCTGCGTACAAGGCAATTGATTTACCAACTACGCTACGCCACCCCCTTGGAATTTTATTAATAGAAAATGGAAAAGTTGATTTTTTTCATAAACATTACATTTTGAGGAGTCCCTTAAAGTTAAATTTCGTGTGAATAAGAAAAGCATTTTATTATATAATTTTTCAACACTATTTTTAAAAATATTAAAATTTTACCGCATTTACCGCATTACCGCGCGGTGCGGTGCGGTAATTAAAGTGCGGTTGCGGTAAGCGGTGCGGTTTTATTATTTTTTTGCGGTTGCGGTGCGGACAATCCATTTACCGCCCACATCCGCACCGCGACGAACCCTAGTGGTCGCACTCTTCAACCCGTAACTCTGCAACCGGAAGTCCAATCAATAAATTCAACCTTCTGACTACAAATTTTCTAACTAATGACCCTCGAATCGATCTGAAACATATCTCGGAAAATGAAAAGCGAAATAAATAACTCCAAGCAGCGGTGTAGCCAAGAGGAGGCTTTGGGGTTCAACACCAGCCCCCCACAAAAAAAATTAATTGGATTGAAGTTAAAAATTTAATGATGCTGACTGATTTAATTCAAAATTACAATAATAATTACACTAATTTACAGCATTTCTGAACTAAATAAACTGGTGGTTATTTTCAATGTAAAACTGTGTGCTGAATCCGGAAATAAAGTCCAAAAAATTGACAGTAGAACAATTTTCGAGTTACAGTAACAAAATGAATTTCACCTCCAAAACAAAACGTACGTTCTGTAAATTCCAAATATCTTTGTTGTAGTGCATCGATATGAAATATTATTATGCTGAATTAAAAGTAATTGAATGCACTTTCGATTGTATGAACATTTTGTTTTAGTGCGACTACTGATTCTGACGTTATTTACGAGTTTATTGGACTGTTTCTTATTTTGAAAAATGAGCAATTGGTCAATATTTTGGGCAAGATGAAGCAATACTAAGAATTATATTTTTATAGGTCTATTAAGGCCTGCTGATAACCAAAAAAATAAACACTTATTAGTTTAAATCGGACGGAAATTGTGAAAGTTATTCAACTTTTTGCAGAATGAGAATTTTTGAGTTTCTCTGGGTCAACCTATTGAACCTCTCGATTTCAATTTTTTTAGGGCTTGTTTTATAATATATGACGGATTCTCTGTCAGAATTCTGTTAACCAAGTAAATTGAAGAATTTTGAAAGAAAAATTAATGTGGGGTAATATTCGAACTCGTTTATTCAAATGTTTTAAACCTTCTGATAACAATAATTTCAGGCTAAGTGCAGTAATGTTATCAAAACATTGGCATTAAAAATGCGCATAATATTTTCATGTGTCATACAGAATCGTATATGTACAAAATAGGTTGTAAACTGCACGTTCCACAACGCTTTGATACACATATATAATGACTCATCCACTTATTTCATCACGTTTTGCTCTACCAACAATTTATTTTACGTTAATAAAGCGTCTATAAGTTTCTAATTTAAAATTATATTGGATTCACATTGGCCTCTACGACCGATTTAACTGTACTGATTAACAAAACTTCAATATACAGTTAACTCTCTCTCTATGTCGATATTCTCTATGTCGATATTTTTCTCTATCTCGATTATTTCGTAAGTCCCTTCAGATCGCATGTATAAAAACTCCTCTATGTCGATATTTTCTCTATCTCGATAGCTCCCTATCTCGATGTACCTAGCTTTATGTTTGCCTGCATTATTCTCTCTCTATGTCGACGTGTTTTTTTTTCTCTCGGGACATCACAAAGCATATACATAATGAAATAAAAATTGGCGATCAGGGCGCTAAGTCTTATTCTGCATGTAGGGGCAGTAAAGACATGATTTGAAGTAAAGGAGATATTCAACATGTTTTCCTACGAGACTTTCATCTTAATCTGCTTATATTGAGGTTGTCTAGAAATTATGCATTTTTAGGTTCAAAATTTTAACTTTAACGTGCTATAAAAATATTTAAAATGCAGCCATCTGTTGCACGGAAATCATTCTTTCGTGGTCAAAACAATTTCAATTAGGGGAACATGGAGAGACTTGACCAAGCGTAGAATTCTATTATTGGCTATGACGTGTTCTATTAGGGCCTTAAAAAAATTTCAAAAATATTTTTGTACTAGTTTCGGTACGTCAAGGTAATTTTAAAAGTTTTGAATGAAAAATGCTTTCCTTGTAGAAAAGATTCCGTATTCAAAAAATTTGCGTTAAATGATGTAATTTTGTATCAAACATTGTATGGACATATCTACTCGCCTAATAATTACTTCTAAAGTACTCATACATTATTTTATACTTTATGAACTAGTGAAATGATTTTACATAAATCGGAACATTGAAATAGTTATTACTAAAATTTGCACGGGATTGAACGCCATAACTAATGTTGGGGAGACTTGACCAAGATTTTATGAGGAGACATGACCAAGTGGCAATAAGCCGAAGAAAGATAAAATTTTTCTGATATTTACTATGCTGTCGTACCTGCTGTTAGTGTTAATCACATCACAAAAAATCCCACATCAATATGCAATGTAAGCAGTACAGTTAATCCTTAAAAGGAAATACATTAAATACAGTCGAAATTTATGAAATTCAACCCTTTTATATTTTTTACTGCTACCTAATGACCTCGACAATATGGAAAAAAGGATTACAGTATTATTTATATCATAATTTTTTGCTCTGATTTTTCAAAATTCTCTTGGTCGTCTCCCCAGGCCTTGGTCAAGTCTCCCCGCAGTAAGGAGACTTTACCAAAAAAACGATCTCAGACAAACTTTTATAACTTTTGAAAAAGTAAAGTAAAAATTCCGCAAAAAATTTGAACACGAATAATACCTTTTACATAATATCTCAATGACTTTGGAAGGATTGAAAACTTTTTTAGAGATTTA